>NW_017196129.1:0-8622 GCF_001704415.2 Capra hircus
GAGAAAAATGCAAGGAAATGCAGATTAAAGAAAAACACTTCAGAGGAAACAAAATTAACATTCATTAAGGAAGAGAGCCAAAAAGTGTTTAACAAGCCTCTTGGCCAGAAGATAATGTAAATCACCAGAGACCTTTTGTATACAAAATGATGTACAGAAAGAGTCTGGGGTGCGAACGCTACATAATTTGTGTTACCCATGAACTCCATGTTTTATCAAAAGTATAAAAGGCTTTATGAACAATAAAGATGGGCCAGTTTCTCGGGCCAGTTTCTCGAACTAGTCTCTCGGCCTGGTTTCTTGAGACTCAGGCTCCCCCCGTGTCTTTTTCTCTCTTTCTTCTTCTCTCCTTTCCTTCTCTCTGCTTTTTACTTTAACTTCAGGCTGAATCTCACCAGGGGCGCGGAGGCTCGCCAGGTCTACTTACTTGCCTGGCTGTTAAGACCTGCACAAAAGGGAGCTTAAGGTGTGGCACCCTTAGATATTCAAGCAGGGGCTGGTGGCCCAACGTAGATGGTGAAAATTCCTTGTCTGGAATTTTATTGGCCTTCCACGTAAACCAAGCTATTCAGCCCTTTCTCCAGTTAATCTTCTTACTACACTATAATTTCTTAATCTAATCTTACATTAATAAATAAAAAGACTTTCCACGACAACAGCCGTCCATCCGTCGAATTCCCTGGATCCAGGGGGCTGGACCCCGGCAGACTGAGATATCTGGGGGACTCTTGAATGGTGGCACGACCCCTGGAGTTCCTCCGCCTTTCCTGTGGAGAGCGCCTCCTCATGAGATGCGACGGGAACACGGGAATTCTTTCCCGAACATGCAGGGAAAGGATACCTGACCTCGAGGTATGAGGCGGAAACGGGGTTCCTCTGAATGTGGGCGGGATTCTCGTGCTTCCTCTCGAGTGGAGTCAGGTATGTCGGGGAACTTCTTCAGTTGCAGCAAGGGTGTGAAGGACCCTTTGGAAGTTCCAGATGTTAGGTATGGTTAGCCTCGAGACGCCTCAGAGGAAAAGGGGCTCATCTCGCCTGGAGGGGAGAACCTCCTGGATTTTCTCGAGTTGCGGCAGGTGCTCTTGACTTACTACGGGGACCTCAGGGACCCGCTCTGGTGGCCTCAGGAAAGGCCAGTCCCCATGCGAGTTGCTCGGGGGCCTCTCGGGATTCTTCTGCCGTCGATGCCGGGCCTAAAACCTTGTGTGGAGACGGTGCCGGAACCTGAGGATTCCTCTCCAGTGCTGACATGGATCTTGGGGTATTTCTGGAGTCTCCCCAGGGGAGTCAGTCCTCGTATCGAGTGGGGTCATGCACGTGCGCTTTCCTCCCGAGCTGTAGCAGCAGTGTCACGCTTCCCTTCGCCTGGATCAAGGGATCTGTGCCTTTCCCTTGAGGCTCTCACACGAGGCTTTCCCAGGAGGCTTTTCCACAGGGCTGTCCCACGTGCCACCGTGGTGTGAGTCGATCCTCGGCTTGAAAGTCGCGGCAATCGAGGGAAAACAGATTTCCCTGGAATGGACTTAGACATCTGGGGGACTCTGGAATGGTGGCAAGACCCGGGAGTTCCTCTCGCCTTCCAGTGGAGAGCGCCTCCTCTTGAGATGCGACGGGAATGCCGGGAATTCTTTCCCGACCACGCAGGGAAAGGATCCCTCCTCTCTAGCTAGGAGGCGGAAACGGGGCTCCTCTGGATGTGGGCGGGACTCTCGTGCTTGCTCTCGAGTAGAGACGGGAATGTCGGGAACTTCTTGAGTTGCAGCAAGGGTGTGAAGGACCCTTTGGAAGTTCCAGAGGTTAGGTGTGATTAGCCTCGAGACGCCTCAGCAGAAATGGCCTCATCTCGCCTGGAGGGGACAACCTCCTGGATTGTTTCTAGTTGCGGCAGGTCTCTCGTCTTACGACGGGGACCTCAGGGACCCGCTCTGGTGGCCTCAGGAAAGGCCAGTCCCCATGCGAGTTGCTCGGGGGCCTATCGGGATTTCTCTGCCGTCCATGCCGGGCTTAAGACCTTGTGTGGAGTCAGAGCCGGAACGTGAGGATTCCTCTCCAGTGCTGACATGGATCTTGGGGTACCTCCGGAGTCTCCCCAGGGGAGTCAGTCCTCGTCTCAAGTAGGGGCATGCACGTGTGCTTTCCTCCCGAATTGCAGCAGCAGTGTCACGCTTCCCTTCCCGTGGATCAAGGAATAAGTGGCTTTCCCTCGGCTTTCCCATGAGCTTTCACACGAGGCTTTCCCACAGGGCTGTCCCACGTGCCACCGTGGTGTGAGTCGATCCTCGGCTTGAAAGTCGAGGCAGTGCAGGGAAAACAGGTTTCCCTGGAATGGACTGAGACATCTGGGGACTCTGGAAAGGTGGAACGACCCTGGAGTTCCTCTCGCCTTTCCTGTGGAGAGGGACTCCCCTTTAGATGTGACGGGAATGCCGGGAATTCTTTCCAGACCACGCAGGGAAAGGATCCCTCCTCTCGAGCTAGGGGCGGAAACGGGGCTCCTCTGGATGTGGGCGGGACTCTCGTGCTTCCTCTCGAGTGGAGACGGGTATGTCGGGGAACTTCTTGAGTTGCAGCAAGGGTGTGAAGGATCCTTTGGAAGTTCCAGAGGTTAGGTGTGATTAGCCTCGAGACGCCTCAGCACAAATGGGCCTCATCTCGCCTGGAGGTTATATCCTCCTGGGTTTTCTCCAGTTGCGGCAGGTGCTCACGACTTACGACGGGACCTCAGGGACCCGCTCTGGTGGCCTCAGGAAAGGCCAGTCCCCATGCGACTTGCACGGGGGCTTCTTGGGCTTCCTCTCCCATCGATGCCGGGCCTAAGATCTGTGTGGAGTCGGTGCCGGAACCTGAGTATTCCTCTCCAGTGCTGACATGGATCTTGGGGTACTTCTGTAGTCTCCCCAGGGGAGTCAGTCCTCTTCTAGAGTGGGGGCATGCACGTGCGCTTTCCTCCCGAGCTGTAGCAGCAGTGTCACGCTTCCCTTCGCGTGGATCAAGGGATCTGTGTCGTTCCCTTTCCACGAGGCTTTCCCACGAGGCTTTCCCACAGGGCTGTCCCACGTGCCACCCTGGTGTGAGTCGATCCTCGGCTTGAAGCCGAGGAAGTGCAGGGAAAACAGGTTTCCCTGGAATGGACTGAGACATCTGGGGGACTTGGGAACGGTGGCAGGACCCTGGAGTTCCTCTCGCCTTTCCTGTGGAGAGCGCCTCCTCTTGAGATGCGACGGGAAGGCCGGAATTCTTTCCCGACCACGCAGGGAAAGGACCCCTCCTCTCGAACTTTAGTCGGAAACGGCTCCTCTGGATGTGGGCGGGACTCTCGTGCTTCCTCTCAAGTAGACACGGGTATGTCGGGGAACTTCTTGAGTTGCAGCAAGGGTGTGAAGGACCCTTTGAAAGTTCCAGAGGTTAGGTGGGATTCACCCGAGACGCATCATCGGAAATGGTCCTCATCTCGCCAGGAGGAGAGAACCTCCTGGATTTTCTCGAGTTGAGGCAGGTGCTCTCGACTATCTACGGGGACCTCAGGGACTCGCTCTGCTGGCCTCAGGAAAGGCCAGTCCCCACGCGAGTTCCTCGGGGCCTCTCGGGATTCCTCTCCCATCGATGCCGGGGCCTGAGATCTTGTGTGGAGTCGGTGCAGGAAGCTGAGGATTCCTCTCCTGTGCTGACATGGATCTTGGGGTACCTCTGGAGTCTCCCTGGGGAGTCAGTCCTCGTCTCGAGTGGAGGCATGCACGTGCGCTTTCCTCCCGAGCTCTAGGCAGTGTCATTCTTCCCGTCGAGTGGATCAAGGGATCTGTGGCTTTCCCTCGAGTCTTTCCCATGAGGCTTTCCCACAGGGCTTTTCCACGTGCCACCATGGTGTGAGTCGATCCTCAGCGTGAAAGTCGAACCAGTGCAGGGAAAACAGGTACCTCCTTCCCCACAGTAGGAGGTACACTGTCCCCTTGGCGGGTATCTCCAGGGCACTAACGCTGGGGGGTTCCCGCGGAAGTGCGGGCCTTAGGCTCCACGTGAGAAAAGCCCCAAATGGCATTAGCTGCCAGTCCAGACGCTGGCCCCTCAGGGCTCTGGCCGGAGCCTTGGGCTCCAGGCAACTCAAAGCCCTCGGGGGTGGCGCTCTGGGACTGCTGTAGGGAAATGACGCCAAGAGCCCACGGAGGAGTTGGGGAGGGGGCAGGGGGAAAACGGAGGCGAGGACAGCGAGGGATCTAGGTGGAGGCACTGGAGAGAGCGTCCGGTGTCCCGGAATGCCTCGGAGGAGACAGCGGGGGACAGTCGAGGCCCAGGGACCTGTGGAATGTGAAAAGGCGGGAAACCCCAGAGCAAGGCAGGCTGGGGAAGGGGGCGTTGGTGGCCAATTCAAAGGGACCTAGGGGCGTTTCCTGGGCGGTGAGCTCCCTTGGCACTGCTGAGGGCCCCTGATTGATCCACCCGGGGTTGATCCCACCCCCCGCTGCGAGGGAGGGCCACAAACCAAAGCCCCCGAACTGCCCGCCCACCCAACGGGGATCTTGGCGGTCCGGGGCACAGTTGTGCCCGGGAAAAGCCCACTCGCTCCACGGGACTCCGTCCAGGGTCTCTGCTTGGAAAGAGGCCAGGGGCGGCACCCTCCATCTACCCCACCCAAACCCTATTGACGTCAATGGGGGCGGAGCCGTCTCCTGCTCTCCAGAGCCCTGAGCTGCTGGGTCCCCACCCACTCGGCCAGCAGTCTGCAGCGTGCCCGTGTGCCTCTCCCAACATGGCTTCGTCCAGCTCCTCCAGCACCTCAAGCGGTACATTTGCCCTCGGTCCCTGGGGTCGGATCACGTCTCAGGGGATTTGCGGGTGGCCCGGGCAAGGGCTGTCGGCCAACGTGTCGACCCCCCCTCCACCGAGAATGTCGGGGACCCTTTGGCCGGGCCCGGCGTTCCGAGGCGTCAGGTGTGCCCAAGGTCGGAGGGCGTGGTATCGTTCGTTCATCTTGCTCCTTTGGCACACACATGGCTTCTCCCTTCTCTTTTCTGGGAAGACAGTGTTGTTTCAGGGGCGTGCTGCGGGAGGAGGGGGCTGGGGTTTGGGGGTTGGTGGGAGCGGGTGCTGTGCTGGGATGAAGCCCTTTATCCTCACATCTTCCTGTGGGAATGGGAGTCTGGGATCTCTGTGGCCTTGCTGCCTTCAGTGGCTTCCTCTGCACAGGGGCCTAGTGGCTTCTGCCTTCTGTCAGGCGTTACGGGGTTTGGGCTTCGCTTTGGTGGCCTAGGCCTTTGCCTTGGCCTGGGCCTTGGCCTTGCCCTTGGCGTTGCCTTGCCCTTGCCTTGGCCGTGGGCTAGGCCTTGCCTTGCCTTGCCTTGAACTTGACCTTGACCTTGGCCTTGAACTTGAACTTGAACTTGACCGTGAACTTGACCTTGACCTTGACCTTGACTTGAACTTGACCTTGAACTTGAACTTGAACCTTGACCTTGAACTTGAACTTGAATGTGAACTTGACCTTGAAGTTGAACTTGACCGTGAACTTGAACTTGAACTTGAACTTGAACTTGACCGTTTTGAATTTGAATTTGACCTTGACCTTGACTTTGAACTTTAACCTGAACTTCACCGTGAACTTGAACTTGAACTTGACCTTGACCTTGACCTTGAACTTGACTTGAACGTGAACTTGACCTTGAACTTTGACCTTGAACTTGCACTTGACTTTGAACTTGAACTTGACCTTGACCTTGACCTTGAACGCGACCTTGACCTTGACCAACAACGGGAGACCTCGAGATTTGCTCAGAGCACCGGAGGTCCAGAGGCAGGGCCCTGTATCTCCCCTTCCCTTTGTGATCATTGCAAAGACATTCCTAGCTGATAGCGGGAGTGCCCATGAAGAAGCAAGCAGTGGGAGTGTGTTTGACACGACTGTGTGCCTTCCTGGCCTCAACTCCACAAGGGGCCTTTCCTCTCGAAGTAGGCCCCATGTCCCCTTGGGGAGGGTGTCATGCCTCTTTTCTCCTCACTGCCAAAGGGTGGAGCCAAGCTCGCTCTGTCAGAGGTACAAAAACAGCAATTGAATGGATTTTCAAGCTCTTGCTAGGCTGCACCCTTTCAGGGCCCACTTTACTGAAACAGGTGCTCTGTGGCCCGTGGTTGGGTATGCAGGTTGACAAACAGGGTGAGATCCTGTCCAAGCCAAGAATTTTCCTGAAAGACCTAGGCTCACTAGAGCTCTCCTCCAGAGCAAAGGGGATAGAGGAGATGTATGGAGGAGTCTTTGCCTTTCCCTGTGAGTGTGGGGCTAGTCCCTACGGCCCCAAGCTCAGGGATAACTGCCTCTAAGAAAGGAATGGCAAGAAGCGCTATTCTTGGAGGTTGGGACAGGGAGTTCGCAGCATGTGGGGAAAGAAAGACTTCTTCGGGGAAGAAGAGGCAACCACCGGGGGTGTGTTTGCAAGCCTCTATTTGGAAGGAACAGGTTTGCTTATACAACTCAAGACCTCCAGATCTGCTCAGAGGACTGAAGTTCCAGAGACAGGGCCATGTATCTCCCTTCCCTTTGAGATCCTTGCAAAGACATTCCTAGCAGATCGTGGGAGTGCCCATGAAGAAGAAGCAAGCAGCGGGAGTGTGCTTGACATCACTGGCTGCCTACCTGGGCTCAGCTCCTCAAGGGGCCTTTCTCTCCTGGTAGGCCCTATGTCCCCTTTGGGAGAGGGTGGTGCCCTCTTCCCTCCACACTGCCAAAGGGTGGAGGTGGAGCAAACTCGTTCTCTCCGAGGTAAAAAAAAGACAAATTGGATGGATTTTTAAGCTCTTGCTATGCTGCACCCCTCCAGGACCCGCTTGAGCAAAACAGGTGCCCTGTGGCCCTAGGTTGGGTATGCAGGTTCACACACCGGGTGTGATCCCGTCAAAGCCAAGAATTTTCCTGACAGACCTAGGCTCACTAAAGCTCTCCTCCAGAGGAAATGGGACAGAAAAGACGTGTGTGTGGAGGTGGCTCTGCCTTTCCAGGTCCCAATCTCAGGGATAACTGCCCCTAAGAAAGGAACTGCTGCTGCTGCTGCTGCTAAGTTGCTTCAGTCGTGTTCGACTCTGTGCGACGCCATAGACGGTAGCCCACTAGGCTCCCCCGTCCCTGGGATTCTCCAGGCAAGGACAGTAAGTGGGTTGCCATTGCCTTCTCAATGCATGAAAGTGAAAATGAAAGTGCAGTCGCTCAGTCGTGTCCGACCCTCAGCGACCCCACGGACTGCAGCCTACCAGGCTTCTCCGTCCATAGGATTTTCTGAAAGGAACTGCAAGAAGCGCTTTTCCAGGAGGCTGGGAAAGGGAGTTCGCAGGATGTGGGGAAAGAGAGCCTCCTTCGGGGAAGAATAGGCGGCCACTTGTTTTGTGTTGCAAACCTCTATTTGGAAGGAACAGGTTAGCTTATACAAAGGGAGACCTCCAGATCTGCTCAGAGGACCGAAGTTGCAGAGGCAGGTCGGTGTATTTTCCCTTCACTTTGCGATCCTTGCAAAGACATTCCTTGCTGATAGATGATTCAGCAAGGGCCTTTGAGACTGTTGTTTTCTTTCCTAGGTTCAAAGATTCCTTCAGTTCCTAATATAGATATCCTAGAAATTATGTGACATCCGTGAAAATCTGATATGTCCTGGTCAAATGCTGTCAGTTATAATTCCAGTTATCATATTAAAGCATTTCAAGTCGCAGCAGTGACCAGATTACATTGTCAATTTCTATTTAATCAGGTTTTAACCATGTCCTCTATGGTTTCACACTGATGCCTTTGCAGAAATACTGCTACTTCAAGATATATGGAATATACTTTTTTTTAAGCTTACCGATAATTTGTTTTTTTGTTTGTTTGTCTTCTGGTAAGCTGGCACCAGATGGAATTTAGTCTCCTCTCTAGGTTAAGAGAACAAAGTTTTCTTAGAATGCAATTTTTGATAACAGACTATGAGTTTCTTTACCTTTCCTTGATTTATAATTGTTTTCATCATCTGTTTTTTTACTTCGGTAAAGTAAATAAGGCCTTATTTAAGATTTTGGTACATGTAGGATGGAACTAAGCTTTCCCCACTCTTGCAAGTTCCCTTAACCCTTCAGATTCTCTCGTGGGACCAAGATCTCACTTTCCTCCAGAGGGACAATCCAAGCTTTTTTTTATTAGTTGATCTGCCCGGACATCAGAGTCAATTTGAGCACGAGTTGGCCTATAATATTAGGCATGAAACTATGACTACATAAAGAAAAGGTGACTTTATGATTCAGGGATGGCCATGATAATGCTTGCACTTCAGAGAAAATGGGTTAAAATGATTTTTTTTTTCTTCAAAACACCTAGTCATTAGGTCAGTTTTCATTCCAATCCAAAGAAAGGCAATGACAAAGAATATTCAAGCTGCTGCACAATTGCACTCATCTCACACACTAGTAAAATAATGCTCAAAATTCTCCAAGTTCACATGAACTGTGAACTTCCAAATGTTCAAGAGGGATTTAAAAAATGCAGAGAAAACCAGAGATCAAACTGCCAACATCCACTGGATCATTCAAAAAGCAAGAGAGTTCCAGAAAAAAAACACATCTATTTCTGCTTTATTTGACTATGCCAAAGCCTTTGACTGTGTGGATCAGAAATAA
>NW_017196130.1:0-8622 GCF_001704415.2 Capra hircus
CCGAGCATTAGGAGCAGAGTCAATTTTCCCGTTGGGTTGATCAAGGGGTTTCTTGTTTTCCCTCGAGGCTTTCCCACGAGGCTTTCCCACGAGGCTTTCCCACAGGGCTGTCCACGTGCCACCATCGTGTGAGTCGGTCCTCCGCGTGAACGTCGAGGCAGTGCAGGGTAAACAAGTTCCTCTGGAAAGGACTGAGACATCTGGGGGACTCTTGGAATGGTGGAACGACCCTGGAGTTCCTCTCACCTTTCTTGTGGAGCGTGCCTCCTCTTGAGATGCGACAGGTACGACAGGAATTCTTTCCCGGCCAATCAGGGAAAGGATCCCTCACATTGAGCTAGGAGGGGGAATTGGGGCTCCTCTGGATGTGGGTGGTACCCTGGTGATTCCTATGTAGTGGCGACGGGTCTCTCGTGGAACTTCTTGAGTTGCAGCTATGGTGTGAAGGACCCTTTGGAAGTTCCAGAGGTTAGGTGTGATTAGCCTCGAGACGTCTCAGTGGAAATGGGCCTCATCTCGCCTGAAGGGGAGAATCTCCTTCATTTTCTCGAGTTGTGGCAGGTGCTCTCGACTTACGACGGGGACCTCAGGGACCCGTTCTGTTGCCTTAGGAAAGACCAGTCCCCATGCGAGTTGCTAGAGGGCCTCTCGGGATTCCTCACCGGTAGATGCCGGGGCCCAAGACCTTGTGTGGAGTGGGGCCAGAACCTGAGTATTCCTCTCCAGTGCTGACATGTTTTTGGGATACTTCTGAAGTCTCCCAAGGGAATCAGTCCTCGTCTCGAGTGGGGGCATGCGCATGCGCATGCCCCTTCCTCCCGAGCTGTAGCAGCAGTGTCATGCTTCCCGTCGCGTGGATCAATTGATCTGTGGCTTTTCCTCTAGGCTTTTCCTAGAGGCTTTCCCACGAGGCTTTCCCACAGGGCTGTCCCCGTGCCACCGTGGTGTGAGGTGATCCTCGGCATGAAAGTTTAGGCACTCTGTAAAAACAAGATCCTCTGGAATGGACTGAGACATCTGGGGACGCTTGAAATGGTGGCACGACCATGGAGTTCCTCTCTCCCTTCCTGTGGAGAGCGCCTCCACCTGAGATGCGACGGGAATGCCGGAAGTTCTTTCCCGACCAAGCAGGGAAAGGATCCCTCATCTCTAGCTAGGAGGATGAAACGGGGCTACTCTGGATGTGGGCAGGACCCTCGTGTTTCCTCTCGAGTGGAGATGGGAATGTCGGGGAACTTCTTGAGTTGCAGCAAGGGTGTGAAGGACCCTTTGGAAGTTCCAGAGATTAGATGTAATTAGCCTCGAGACACCTCATTGGAAATGGGCCTCATCTCGCCTGGAGGGGAGAACCTCCTGGATTTTCTCGAGTTGCGGCAGGTGCTCCCGACTTACGACGGGGACCTCAGGGACCCGCTCTGGTGGCTTCATCAAAGGCCAGTCCCCATGCAGATGCTGGGGGCTTCTCTTGATAACTCTCCTGTTGATGCCCGGGCTGAACAACTTGTGTGGATTCGGGGCCGGAACCTGACGTTTCCTCTGCAGTGCTGACATGGATATTGGGGTTCTTCTGGAGTCTCCCCTGGAGAGTCAATCCTCCTCTCAAGTGAGGGCACGCACGTGTCCTTTCCTCCCGAGCTGTAGCAGCAGGGTCACGCTTCCGTCGTGTGGATCAAGGGATCTGTGGCTTTCCCTGGAGGCTTTCCACGAGGCTTTCTCACAGGGCTTCCCTCGTGCCACCGTGGTGTGAGTTGATCCTCAGCTGAAAGTCGAGGCAGTGCAGGGAAAACAGGTTCCTCTGGATTGGACTGATGCTGGGAGCCAGTATGAGGACTCCGCCCGTGATAACGTCATGAGGAAGAAAGCTGACATAGGCATGGTGTGTTCAGACTTCAGGGACCCCTCTGGAAGTTCCTACGCACATACCCCAACAAAAATCTGCCGGCTTTTTTGCTCTGCTTTTCCACTCTTCTGACATTTTCTGGAAAAAGTCAATTCAGGGCTTTAGTCTTCAGCATTTGAAAGAGTGTTTCAATCCAAAAACCCCTCTGAATGCTTTCTAGCCTGCCTGCAGGACTCGTACAGCTGGCATGTGATTGTTTGAGGCCTCCTTTCCCCAGGAGGCACAGGAAGCTTAAAGCATCCTAGGAATGTAGGGGCATCCGAGGAGTCAAAATCTTTATAATAGGACTGATTAAAAGTTTCATTTTTTTGGGTCAATGCTTGCTGCTAAATTTTCATATCCTTTATTTTTAGATAGAGTTGGTATATTAAAAAACAAG
This sequence comes from Capra hircus, assembly GCF_001704415.2. Taxonomy (NCBI): domain Eukaryota; kingdom Metazoa; phylum Chordata; class Mammalia; order Artiodactyla; family Bovidae; genus Capra; species Capra hircus. Next base: position 2,280 of record NW_017196130.1, read on the forward strand.
TAGTAGACCTGGTATTAGCAACATTAGATCTTTGAGTTAAGTACCTTCTTTGTTATAACCCACTGCACCTTTGTTTTATAGAGATGTAACTTTAATGCTTTAAGGAAATGCAGATTAAAGAAAAACACTTCAGAGGAAACAAAATTAACATTCATTAAGGAAGAGAGCCAAAAAGTGTTTAACAAGCCTCTTGGCCAGAAGATAATGTAAATCACCAGAGACCTTTTGTATACAAAATGATGTACAGAAAGAGTCTGGGGTGCGAACGCTACATAATTTTGTGTTACCCATTGAACTCCATGTTTTATCAAAAGTATAAAAGGCTTTATGAACAATAAAGGATGGGGCCAGTTTCTCGGGCCAGTTTCTCGAACTAGTCTCTCGGCCTGGTTTCTTGAGACTCAGGCTCCCCCCGTGTCTTTTTCTCTCTTTCTTCTTCTCTCCCTTTCCTTCTCTCTGCTTTTTACTTTAACTTCAGGCTGAATCTCCACCAGGGGCGCGGAGGCTCGCCAGGTCTACTTACTTGCCTGGCTGTTAAGACCTGCACGAAAGGAGCTTAAGGTGTGGCACCCTTAGATATTCAAGCAGGGGTGGTGGCCCAACGTAGATGGTGAAAATTCCTTGTCTGGAATTTTATTGGCCTTCCAGTAAACCAAGATATTCAGCCCTTTTCCTCCAGTTAATCTTCTTACTACACTATAATTTTCTTAATCTAATCTTACATTAATAAATAAAAAAAAGACTTTCCACGACAACGCCGTCCATCCGTCGAATTCCCTGGATCCAGCGGGGCTGGACCCCGGCAGACAGAGATATCTGGGGGACTCTTGGAATGGTGGCACGATCCTGGAGTTCCTCCGCCTTTCCTGTGGAGAGCGCCTCCTCATGAGATGCGACGGGAACACCGGGAATTCTTTCCCGAACATGCAGGGGAAAGGATACCTGACCACGAGGTATGAGGCGGAAACGGGCTCCTCTGGATGTGGGGGGGGATTATCGTGCTTCCTCTCGAGTGGAGTCAGGTATGTCGGGGAACTTCTTCAGTTGCAGCAAGGGTGTGAAGGACCCTTTGGAAGTTCCAGATGTTAGGTATGGTTAGCCTCGAGACGCCGTCAGAGGAAAAGGGCCTCATCTCGCCTGGAGGGGAGAACCTCCTGGATTTTCTCGAGTTGCGGCAGGTGCTCTTGACTTACTACGCGGGACCTCAGGGACCCGCTCTGGTGGCCTCAGGAAAGGCCAGTCCCCATGCGAGTTGCTCTGGGGCCTCTCGGGATTCCTCTCCCGTCGATGCCGGACCTAAGACCCTGTGTGGAGTCGGTGCCGGAACCTGAGAATTCCTCTCCAGTGCTGATATGGATCTTGGGGTACTTCTGGAGTGTCCCCACAGGGAGTCAGTCCACGTCTCGAGTGGGGGCAAGCACGTGCGCTTTCCTCCCGAGCTCTATCAGCAGTGTCACGCTTCCCGTCTCGTGGATCAAGTGATCTTTACCTTTCCCTTGAGGCTCTCCCTCGAGGCTTTCCCACGAGGCTTTCCCCCAGGGATGTTTCCACGTGCCACCATGGTGTGAGTCGATCCTCGGCTTGAAAGTCGCGGTAATCGAGGGAAAACAGTTTCCCTGGAATGGACTGAGACATCTGGTGGACTCAGGGAATGGAGGCACGACCCTGGAGTTCCTCTCGCTTTTCCTCTGGAGAGCGCCTCCTCTTGAGATGCTATGTGAACGCCGCGAATTCTTTCCGGACCACGCAGAGAAAGGATCCTTGCTCTCGAGCTCGGAGGCGGAAACAGGCTCCTCTGGATGTGGGCGGGACTACCGTGCTTCCTCTCGAGTGGAGACGGGGTATGTCCAGGAACTTCTTGAGTTGCAGAAAGGGTGTGAAGGAGGCTCCGGAAGTTCCAGAGTTAGGTGTGATTAGCCTGGGGACGCCTCAGAGGAAATGGGCCTCATCTCGCCTGGAGGGGAGAACCTCCTGGATTTCCTCGAGTTGCGGCAGGTGCTCTCGACTTCTGACGGGGACCACAGGGACCCGCTCTAATGGCCTCAGGAAAGGCCAGTCCCCTTGCTAGTTGCTCGGGGGCCTCTCAGGATTCCTCTCTCGTCGATCCCGGGGCCTAAGACCTTGTGTGGAGTCGGTGCTGGAAACTGAGGATTCCTCTCCAGTGCTGACATGTACCTTGGTACTTCTGGAGTCTCCCCAGGGGAGTCAGTCCTCGTCTCGAGTGCGGACATGCTCGTGCGATTTCCTCCGAGCTGTAGCAGCAGTGGCACGCTACCCTTCGCTTGGATCAAGGGATATGTCGCTTTCCCTCGAGGCTTTCCCAGGAGGTTTTCCCACGAGGCGATCCCACAGGGCTGTCCCACGTGCCACCGTGGTGTGAGTTGATCCTCGGCTTGAAAGTCGAGGTAGTGCAGGGAAAACAGGTTTCCCTGGAATCCACGGAGACATCTGGTGTCTCTGGGAATGGTGGCACGACCCTGGAGTTCCTCTCGCCTTTCCTGTGGAAAGCGCCTCCTCTTGAGATGCGACGGGAACGCTGGGAATTCTTTCCCGACCACGCAGGGAAAGGATCCTTCCTCTCGACCTAGGAGGCGGAAACGGGGCTCCTCTGGATGTGGGCGGGACTCTCGTGTTTCCTCTGGAGTGGAGACGGGCATGTCAGGGAACTTCTTGAGTTGCAGCAAGGGTGTGAAGAACCCTTTCGGAGTTCAGAGGTTAGGTGTGATTAGCCTCGAGACGCCTCAGCGGAAATGGGCTTCATCTCGCCTGGAGGGGAGAACTTCCTGGATTTTCTCGAGTTGCGGCAGTTGCTCTCGACTTACGAAGGGGACCTCAGGGACCCGCTCTGGTGGCTTCAGGAAAGGGCAGTCCCCATGCGAGTTGTTCGGGGGCCTCTCGGCATTCCTCTCCTGTTGATGCCGGGGCCTAAATTATTGTGTGGAGTCGGTGCCGGAACCATATCATTCCTCTCCAGTGCTGACATGGAACTTGGGGTACTTCTGGAGTCTGCCCAGTTGAGTCAGCCCTCGTCTCGAGTCGGGGCATGCACGTGCGCTTTCCTCCAGAGCTGTAGCAGCAGTGTCTCGCTTCCCTTCGCGTGGATCAAGGGATCTGTGTCTTTCCCTCGAGCTTTCCCACGAGGCTTTCCCACAGGCTTTCCCACAGGGCTGTCACACGTGTCACCCTGGTGTGAGTCGATCCTCGGCTTGAAAGTCCAGGCAGTGCAGAGAAAAGAGGTTTTCCTGGAATGGACTGAGACATCTGGGGGCTCTGGGAATGGTGGCAGGACCCTGCAGTTCCTCTCGCCTTTCCTGTGGAGAGCGCCTCCTCTTGAGATGCGACGGGAACGCCGGGAATTCTTTCCCGACCATGCAGGGAAGGATCACTCCTTTCGAGCTAGGAGGCAGAAACGGGGCTCCTCTGGATGTGGGCGGGACTCTCGTGCTTCCTCTCGAGTGGAGACGGGTATGTCAGGCAACTTCTTGAGTTGCAGCAAGTGTGTGAAGGACCCTTTGGAAGTTCCAGAGGTTAGGTCTGATTAGCCTCGAGACGCCTCAGCACGAATGGGCCTCATCTCGCCTGGAGGGAAGAACCTCTTGGATTTACTCGAGTTGAGGCATGTGCTCTCGACTTACAATGGGGACCTCAGGGACCGCTATGGTGCCTCAGGAAAGGCCAGTCCCCATGCGAGTTTCTCGGGGGCCTCTTGGGATTCCTCTCCAGGCGATGCCGGGGCCTAAGATCTTGTGTGGGTTGCCGGAACCTGAGGATTCCTCTCCAGTGCTGACATGGATCTTGGGTACTTCTGGAGTCTCCCCAGGGGAGTCAGTCCTCGTCTCGAGTGGGTGCATGCAAGTGCGCTTTCCTCCCGAGCTCTAGCCAGCAGTGTCACGCTTCTCTTCACGTGGATCAAGGGATCAGGGGATTTCCCTCGAGGCTTTCCCACTAGGCTTTCCCACGAGGCTTTCCCGAGGGCTGTCCAACGTGCCACCGTGGTGTGAGTCGATCCTCGGCTTGAAAGTCGAGGCAGTGCAGGGAAAACAGGTTTCCCTGGAATGGACTGAGATATCTGGGGGACTCTGGGAATGGTGGCACGACCCTGGAGTTCCTCTCGCCTTTCCTGTGGAGAGCGCCTCCTCTTGAGATGCGAAGGGAACGCCGGGAATTCGTTCCCGACCACGCAGGGAAAGGATCCCTTCTCTCGAGCTATGAGGGGCAAAACGGGGCTCCTCTGGATGTGGGCGGGACTCTCGTGCTTCCTCTCGAGTGGAGACGGGTATGCCGGGGAACTTCTTGAGTTGCAGTAAGGGTTTGAGGAAACCTTTGGAATTTCCAGAGGTTAGGTGTGCTTAGCCTCGAAACGCCTCAGGTGAAATGAGCCTCATCTCGCTTGGAGGGGAGAACCTCCTGTATTTTCTCGGGTTGCGGCAGGTGCTCTCTATTTACGACGGGGACCTCATTGACCCTCTCTGGTGGCCTGAGGAAAGGCCAGTCCCCATCCGAGTTGCTCCTGGGCCTCTCGGGTTTCCTCTCCCGTCGATGCCGGGCCTAAGACCTTGTGTGGAGTCGGAGCCGGAACCTGAGGATTCCTCTCCAGTGCTGACATGGATCTTGAGGTACTTCCGGAGTCTCCCCACGGGGTCAGTCCTTGTCTCAAGTGGTGGCATTCACGTGCGCTTTCCTCCCGAGCTGTAGCTGCAGTGTCACGCTTCCCGTCGCGTGGATTAAGGGATCAGCGGCTTTCCCACGAGGCTTACCCACAGGGCTGTCCCACGTGCCACGGTGGTGTGAGTCGATCCTCGGCTTGAAAGTTGAGGCAGTGCAGGGAAAACAGGTTTCTCTGGATTGGACTGAGATATCTGGGGGACTCTGGGAATGGTGGCTGCACCTTGGAGTTCCTCTCGCCTTTCCTGTGGAGAGCCCCTCCTCTTGAGATGCGACGGGAACGCCGGGATTCGTTCCCGTCCACGCAGGGAAAGGATTCCTTCTCTCGAGCTATGAGGGGGAAACGTGGCTACTCTGAATGTGGGCGGGACTCTCGTACTTCCTCTCGAGTGGAGCTGGGTAAGTCGGGGAACTTCTTGAGTTGCAGCAAGGGTGTGAAAGACCCTTTGGAAGTTCCAGAGGTTAGATGTGATTATTCTCGAGAAGTCTCAGCGGAAATGGGCCTCATCTCGCCTGGAGGGGAGAACCTCCTGGATTTTCTCGAGTTGCGGCAGGTGTTCTTGACTTACGACGGGGATCTCAGGCAAACGCTCTGGTGGCCTCAGGAAAGGCCAGTCCCCATGCGAGTTGCTCGGGGGCCTTTCGGGATTCCTCTCCCATCGATGCCGGGGGCCTAAGACCTTGTGTGGAGTCGGTGCCGGAACCTGAGGATTCCTCTCCAGTGCTGACATGGATCTTGGGTACTTCTGGTGTCTCGCCAGGGGAGTCAGTCCTCGTCTCGAGTGGGGGCATGCACGTGCACTTTCCTCCCGAACAGTAGCACCAGTGTCAGGCTTCCTTCGCGTGGATCAAGGGAGCTGTGGCTTTCCCTCGAGGCTTTCGCACTAGGCTTTCCCAAGAGGCTTTTCCCTCAGGGCTGTCCCACGTGCCACCGTGGTGTGAGTCGATCCTCGGCTTGAAAGTCGAGGCAGTGCAGGGAAAACAGGTTTCCCTGGAATGGACTGAGACATCTGGGCGACTCAGGGAATGGAGGCACTACCCTGAAGTTCCTCTAACCTTTCTAGTGGAGAGCGCCTCCTCTTGAGATGCGAGGGGAACGCCGGGAATTCTTTCCCGAGCATGCAGGGAAAGGATCCCTCCTCTCGAGCTAGGAGGCGGCAAAGGGGCTCCTCAGGATGTGCGCGGAATGCTCGTGTTTTCCTCTCGAGTGGAGACGGGCATGTCGGGGAACTTCTTGAGTTGCAGCAAGGGTGTGAAGGACCCTTTGGAAATTCCAGGGGGTTAGGTGTGATTATCCTCGAGACGCTCAGCGGGAAATGGGCCTCATCTCGCCTGGAGGGGAGAACCTCCTGGATATTCTCGAGTTGCGGCAGGTGCTCTCGACTTTCGACGGGGACTTCAGGGACCCGCTCTGGTGGCCTCAGGAAAGGCCAGTCCCCAGGCGAGCTTGCTGGGGGCCTCTCAGGGTTCCTCTACCGTCGATGCCAGGGCCTAAGACCTTGGGTGCAATCGGTGCCAGAACCTGAGGATTCCTCTCCAGTGCTGACATTGATGTTGGGGTATTTCTGGAGTCTCCCCAGGGGAGTCAGTCCTTCGTCTCGAGTCGGCGAATGCACGTGCACTTTCTCCCGTGCTGTAGCAGCAGTGTCACGCTTCCTTCGCGAAGATCAGGGAATCA
>NW_017196131.1:0-20291 GCF_001704415.2 Capra hircus
ACCGTGGTGTGAGTCGATCCTCGCTTGTAAGTCGAGGCAGTGCAGGGAAAACAGGTTTCCCTGGAATGGACTGAGACATCGGGGGACTCTGGGAATGTGGCACGAACCTGGAGTTCCTCTCGCCTTTCCTGTGGAGAGCGCCTCCACTTGAGATGCGACGGGAACGCCGGGAATTCTTTCCCGACCACGCAGGGAAAGGATCCCTCCCTCGAGCTAGGAGGCGGAAACGGGGCTCCTCTGGATGTGGCGGGACTCTCGTGCTTCCTCTCAGTGGAGACGGTATGTCTGGGAACTTCTTGAGTTGCAGCATAGGTGTGAAGGACCCTTTGGAAGTTTCAGAGATCAGGTGTGATTAGCCTCGAGAACGCTCAGCGGAAATGGGACTCAGCTCGCCTGGAGGGGAGAACCTCCTAGATTTTTTCTGAGTTGCAGCAGGTGCTCTCGACTTACGACGGGGACCTCAGGGACACGCTGTGGTGGCCTCAGGAAAGGCCAGTCCCCATGCGAGTTGCTCGGGGCCATCTCGGGATTCCTCTCCCGTCGATGTCGGAGCCTAAGACCTTGTGTGGAGTCGGTGCCGGAACCTGAGGATTCCTCTCCAGTGCTGACATGGATCTTGGGGTACTTCTGGAGTCCCCCCAGGGGTGTCAGTCCTTCGTCTCGAGTGGGGCATGCACGTGCGCTTTCCTCCCTAGCTGCAGCAGCAGTGTCACGGGTCCCTTTCGGTGGATCAAGGGATCTGTGGCTTTCCCTCGAGGCTTTCCCACGAGGCTTTCCCACAGGGTTGTCCCACGTGCCACCATGGTGGGTGTCGAACCTCGGTTTGAAAGTCGAGGCAGTGCAGGGAAACAGGTTTCCCTGGAATGGCCTGAGACATCTGGCGGACTCTGGGAATGGTGGCAAGACCCTGGAGTTCCTCTTGCCTTTCCTGTGGTTGGCGCCTCCTCTTGGAGATGCGACTGGAACGCCGGGAATTCTTTCCGGATAACGCAGGGAAAGGATCCTTCCTCTCGAGCTATGAGGCGGAAACGGGCTCCTCTGGCTGTGGGCAAGACTCTCGTGCTTCCTTTTGAGTGGAGAGGGGTATTTCGGGGAACTTCTTGAGTTGCAGCTAGGGTTTGAAGGCCCCTTTGTTAGTTCCAGACGCTTGTTGATTAGCCTCGAGACGCCTCGTCGGATATGGGCCACATCTCGCCTGGAGGGGAGAACCTCCTGGATTTTCTCGAGTTGCAGCAGGAGCTTTCGACTTACGACTTGGACCTCAGAGACCCGCTCTGGTGGCCTCATGAAAGGCCAGTCCCCATGCAAGTTCCTCGGGGGCTTCTCGGGATTTCTCTCCCGTCGATGCCGGGGCCTAAGATCTTGTGTGGAGTCGGTGCCGGAAACCTGAGGATTCTCTCCTGTGCTGCAATGGATCTTGGGGTACTTCTGGAGTCTCCCCAGGGGAGTCAGTCCTCGTCTCGAGTGGGGGCATGCACGTGCGCTTTCCTCCGGAGCTGTAGCAGCAGTGTCACGCTTACATTTGCTTGGATCAAGGGGTCTGTGGCTTTCCCTCGAGGCTCTCCCACGAGGCTTTCCCACGAGGCTTTCCCACGAGGCTTTCCCACAGGGCTGTCCCACGTGCCACCGTGGTGTGAGTCGATCCGTGGCTTGAAAGTCGAGGCAGTGCAGGGAAAACAGTTTTCCCTGGAATGGACTGAGACATCTGGGGGACTCAGGGAATGATGGCACGACCCTGCAGTTCCTCTCGCCTTTCCTGTGGAGAGCGCCTCCTCTTGAGATGCGACGGGAACGCCAGGAATTCTTTCCCAACCACGCAGGGAAAAGATCCCTCCTCTCGAACTAGGAGGCGGAAGCGGGGCTCCTCTTGATGTGAGCGGGACTCTCGTGCTTCCTTTCGAGTGGAGACGGGAATGTCGGGGAACTTCTTGAGTTGCAGCAAGGGTGTGAAGGACCCTTTAGAAATTCCAGATTTTAGATGTGATTAACCTCGGTACGCCTCAGCGGAAATGGGCCTCATCTCGCCTGGAGGGGAGAACCTCCTGGATTTTCTCGAGTTGCGGCAGGTTATCTCGTCTTACGACGGGGACCTCAGGGACCCGCTCTGGTGGCCTCAGGAAAGGCCAGTTCCCATGCGGGTTGCTGGGGGCCTCTCGGGATTCCTCTCCCGTCGATGCCGGGGCCTAAGATCTTGTGTGGAGTCTGTGCCAAAACCTGAGGATTCCTCTCCATTGCCGACATGTATCTTGGGGCACTTCTGGAGTCTCCCCAGGGGAGTAAGTCCTCGTCTCGAGTGGGAGCATGCACGTGCGCTTTCCTCCGAGCTGTAGCAGCAGTGTTGAGCTTCCCTTCGCGAGAATCAAGGGATCTGTGGCTTTCCCTCGAGGCTTTCCACGACGCTTTCCCACGACGCTTTCCCACCAGGTTTTCCCACGAGGCTTTCCCACAGTGATGTCCACGTGCCACCGTGGTGTCAGTCGATCCTCGTTTGAAAGTCGAGGCAGTGCCGAGGAAACAGGCTTCCCTGGAATGCACTGAGACATCTGGGGGACTCTAGGAATGGTGGCACGACCCTGGAGTTCCTCTCGCCTTTCCTGTGAAGAGCCCCCCCTCTTGAGATGCGACGGACGCCGGGAATTCTTTCCCGACGACGCAGGGAAAGGATCCCACTTCTCGAGCTAGGAGACAGAAACGGGGCTCATCTGGATGTGGCCGGGACTCTCGTGCTTCCTCTTGAGTGGAGACGGGTATGTCCGGGAACTTCTTGAGTTGCAACAAGGGCTGTGAAGGACCCTTTGGAAGTTCCAGAGGTTAGGTGTGATTAGCCTCGAGTCGCCTCAGCGGAAATGGGCCCATCTCGCCTGGAGGGGACAACCTCCTGGGTTTTCTCGACTTGCGGCAGGTGCTCTCGACTTACGACGGGGACCACAGGGACCACCTCTGGAGGCCTCAGGAAAGGCCAGTCCCCATGCGCGTTGCTCGGGAGCCTTTCGGGATTTCTCTCCCATCGATGCAGGGTCCTAAGACCTTGTTTGGAGTCGGTGCCGGAACCTGAGTATTCCTCTCCAGTACTGACATGGATCTTGGGGTACTTCTGGAGTCTCCCCAGGGGAGTCAGTCCACGTCCCGAGTGGGGGCATGCACGTGCGCTTTCCTCCCGAGCTGTAGCAGCAGTGTCACGCTTCCCTTCGCGTGGATCAAGGGATCTGTGGCTTTCCCTCGAGGCTTTCCCACGAGGCTTTCCCACGAGGCTTTCCCACAGGGCTGTCCCACGTGCCACCGTGGTGTAAGTCGATCCTCGGCTTGAAAGTCGAGGCAGTGCAGGGAAAACAGGTTTCCCTGGAATGGACTGAGACATCTGGGGGACTCTGGGAATGGTGGCATTACCCTGGAGTTCCTGTCGCCTTTCCTGTGGAGAGCGCCTCCTCTTGAGATGCGACGGGAACGCCGGGAATTCTTTCCCGACCACGCAGGGAAAGGATCCCTCCTCTCGAGCTATGAGGCGGAAACGGGGCTCCTCTGGATGTGCGCAGGTCTATCGTGCTTCCTCTCGAGTGGACACGGGTATGTCGGGGAACTTCTTGAGGTGCAGCAAGGGTGTGAAGGACCCTTTCGAAGTTCCAGAAGTTAGGTTTGATTAGCCTCGAGACGCCTCAGCGGAAATGGGCCTCATCTCGCCTGGAGGGGAGAACCTCCTGGATTTTCTCGAGTTGGGCTGGTGCTCTGAACTTACGAAGGGGACCTCAGGGACCCGCTCTGGTGGCCTCAGGAAAGGCCAGTCCCCATGCTAGTTGCTCGGGGGCCTCTCGGGATTCCTCTCCCTTCGATGCCGGGGATTAAGCCTTGTGTGGAGTCGCTGGCGGAACCTGAGGATTCCTCTCCAGTGCTGACATGGATCTTGGGGTACTTCTGGAGTCTCCCCAGGGGAGTCAGACCTCGTCTCGAGTGGGGGCATGCACGTTCGATTTCCTCCCGAGCTGTAGCAGCAGTGTCGCGCTTGCCTTCGGGTGGATCACGGGATACGTGGCTTTCCCTTGAGGCATTCCCACGAGGCTTTCCCACGAGGCTTTCCCACGAGGCTTTCCCACAGGGCTGTCCCACGTGCCACCGTGGTGTGAGTCAATCCTCAGCTTGAAGTCGAGGCAGTGCAGGGAAACAGTTTTCCCTGGAATGGCCTGAGACATCTGGCGGACTCTGGGAATGGTAGCAAGACCCTGGAGTTCCTCTTGCCTTTCCTGTGGTTGCGCCTCCTCTTGAGATGCGAGTGGAACGCCGGGAATTCTTTCCGGATAACGCAGGGAAAGGATCCTTCCTCTCGAGCTATGAGGCGGAAACGGGCTCCTCTGGATGTGGGCAAGACTCTCGTGCTTCCTCTCGAGTGGAGAGGGGTATTTCGGGGAACTTCTTGAGTTGCAGTTAGGGTTTGAAGGCACCTTTGTTAGTTCCAGACGCTTGGTTGATTAGCCTCGAGACGCCTCGTCGGATATGGGCCACATCTCGCCTGGAGGGGAGAACCTCCTGGATTTTCTCGAGTTGCAGCAGGATCTCTCGACTTACGACTTGGACCTCAGAGACCCGCTCTGGTGGCCTCATGGAAAGGCCAGTCCCCATGCAAGTTCTCGGGGGCTTCTCGGGATTTCTCTCCCGTCGATGCCGGGGCCTAAGATATTGTGTGGAGTCGGTGCCGGAACCTGAGGATTTCACTCCTGTGCTGCAATGGATCTTGGGGTACTTCTGGAGTCTCCCCAGGGGAGTCAGTCCTCGTCTCGAGTGGGGGCATGCACGTGCGCTTTCCATCCGGAGCTGTAGCAGCAGTGTCACGCTTACATTTGCTTGGATCAAGGGGTCTGTGGCTTTCCCTCGAGGCTTTCCCACGAGGCTTTCCCACGAGGCTTTCCCACGAGGCTTTCCCACAGGGCTGTCCCACGTGCCACCGTGGTGTGAGTCGATCCGTGGCTTGAAAGTCGAGGCAGTGCAGGGAAAACAGTTTTCCCTGGAATGGACTGAGACATCTGGGGGACTCAGGGAATGATGGCACGACCCTGCAGTTCCTCTCGCCTTTCCTGTGGAGAGCGCCTCCTCTTGAGATGCGACGGGAACGCCAGGAATTCTTTCCCAACCACGCAGGGAAAAGATCCCTCCTCTCGAACTAGGAGGCGGAAGCGGGGCTCCTCTTGATGTGAGCGGGACTCTCGTGCTTCCTTTCGAGTGGAGACGGGTATGTCGGGGAACTTCTTGAGTTGCAGCAAGGGTGTGAAGGACCCTTTAGAAATTCCAGATATTAGATGTGATTAGCCTCGGTACGCCTCAGCGGAAATGGGCCTCATCTCGCCTGGAGGGGACAACCTCCTGGATTTTCTCGAGTTGCGGCAGGTTATCTCGTCTTACGACGGGGACCTCAGGGACCCGCTCTGGTGGCCTCAGGAAAGGCCAGTTCCCATGCGAGTTGCTCGGGGGCCTCTCGGGATTCCTCTCCCGTCGATGCCGGGGCCTAAGATCTTGAGTGGAGTCAGTGCCGGAACCTGAGGATTCCTCTCCAATGCCGACATGGATCTTCGGGGACTTCTGGAGTATCCCCAGGGGCGTCAGACCTCGGCTCGAGTGGGGGCATGCACGTGCGCTTTCCTCCCGAGCTTTGCAGCAGTGTCACACTTCCCTTCGCATGGATCAAGGGATTTGTGGTTATCACTCGAGGCTTTCCCACGAGGCTTTCCAACGAGGCTTTCCCACAGGGCTGTCCCACGTGCCACCGTGCTGTGAGTCGATCCTCGGCTTGACAGTCGAGGCAGTGCAGGGAAAAAGGTTTCCCTAGAATGGATTGAGACATCTGGGGGACTCTGGGAATGTTGGCACGACCCTGGAGTTCCTCTCGCCTTTCCTGTGGAGAGCGCCTCCTCTTGAGATGCGAGGAGAATGCCGGGAATTCTTTCCCGACCGCGCAGTGAAAGGATCCCTCCTCTCGAGCCATGAGGTGGAAACGAGGCTCCTCTGTATATGGTGGGACTCTCATGCTTCCTCTCGAGTGGAGACGGTATGTCGGGGAACTTCTTGAGTTGCAGCAAGGGTGTGAAGGACCCTTTGGAAGTTCCATAGGTTAGGTGTGATTAGCCTCGAGACGCCTCAGCGGAAATGGACCTCATCTCGCCTGGAAGGGAGAACCTCCTGGTATTTTCTCGAGTTGCGGCAGGTGCTCTTGACTTATGACGGGGACATCAGGAACCCGCTCTGGTGGCCTCAGGAAAGGCAGGTCCCCATACGAGTTGCTCGGGGGCCTCTCGGGATTCCTCTCCCCTGATGCCGGGGCCTAAGACCTTGTGTGGAGTCGGTGCTGGAACGTGAGGATTCCTCTCCAGGGCTGACATGGATCTTCGGGTACTTATGGAGTCTCCCCAGGGGAGTCAGTCCTCGTCTCAAGTGTGGGCATGCAGGTGCGCTTTCCTCCCGAGCTGTAGCAGCAGTGTCACGCTTCCCTTCACTTGGATTAAGGGATCTGTGGCTTTCCTTCGAGGCTTTCCCACGAGACTTTCCCACGAGGCTTTCCCACAGGGCTGTCCCACGTGCCACCGTCGTGTGAGTCGATCCTCAGCTTGAAAGTCGAGGCAGTGCAGGGAAAACAGGTTTCCCTGAAATGGCCTGAGACATCTGGGGGACTCTGGGAATGGTGGAACGACCCTGCAGTTCCTCACGCCTTTCCTGTGTAAAGCGTCCCCTCTTGAGATGCGACGGGAACGCGGCGAATTCTTTCCAGACAACGCACGGAAAGGATCCACCTCTGGAGCTAAGAGGCAGAAATGGGGCTCCTCTGGATGTGGGCGGGACTCTCGTGCTTCCTCTCGAGTGGAGACGGGTATGTCGGGGAACTTCTTGAGTTGCAGCAAGGGTGTGAAGGACCCTTTGGAAGTTCCAGAGGTTAGGTGTGATTAGCCTCAAGACGCCTCAGCGGAAATGGGCCTCATCTTGCCTGGAGGGGAGAACCTCCTGGATTTTCTTGAGTTACGGAGGGGCTCTCGACTTATGACGGGGACCTCAGGGACCCGCTCTGGTGGACTCAGGAAAGGCCAGTCCACATGCGCGTTGCTCAGGGGCCTCTCGGGATTCCTATCCCGTCGATGCCGGGGCCTACGAACTTGTGTGGATTCGGTGCCGGAACTTGAGGATTCCTCTCCAGTGCTGACATGGATCTTGGGGTACTTCTGGAGTCTCCCCAGGGGCGTCAGTCCTCGTCTCGAGTGGGGGCATGCACGTTCGCTTTCCTCCCGAGCTGTAGCAGGAGGGTCACGCTTCCCTTCTCGTGGATCAAGGGATCTGTCGCTTTCGCTCGAGGCTTTCCCACGAGGCTTTCCCAACGAGGCTTTCCCACAGGCTGTCCCACGTGCCACCGTGGTGTGAGTCGATCCTCGGCTTGAAAGTCGAGGCAGTGAAGGGAAATCAGGTTTCCCTGGAATGGATGGAGATATCTGGGGGACTCTAGGAATGGTGGCACGACCCTGGAGTTCCTCTCGCCTTTCCTGTGGAGAGCGCCTCCTCTTGAGATGCGACGGACGCCGGGAATTCTTTCCCAACGACGCAGGGAAAGGATCCCTCCTCTCGATCTAGGAGGCGGAATCAGGGCTCCTCTGGATGTGGGCGCGACTCTCGTGCTTCCTCTCGAGTGGAGACGGATATGTCGGGGAAATTCTTGAGTTGCAGTAAGGGTGTGGAGGACCCTTTGGAAGTTCCAGAGTTTAGGTGTGATTAGCTTCGAGACCCTCAGCGGAAATGGGCCTCATCTCGCCTGGAGGGGAGAACCTCCTGGATTTTCTCGAATTGCAGAAGGTGCTCTCGACTTACGACGGGGACCTCAGGGACCCGCTCTGGTGGCCTCAGGAAAGGCCAGTCCCCATGCGAGTTGCTCTGGGGCCTCTCGGGATTCCTCTCCCCTCATTGCCGAGGCCTAAGATCTTGTGTGGAGCCGGTGCCGGAACCTGAGGTTTCCTCTCCAGTGCTGACATGGATCTTGGGGTACTTCTGGTAGTCTCCCCAGGGGAGTCAGTCCTCGTCTCGAGTGGGGGCATGCACGTGCGCTTTCCTTCCGAGCTGTAGCAGCAGTGTCGCGGTTCCCTTCGCGTGGATCAAGGGATCTGTGGCTTTCCCTCGAGGCTTTCCTCGAGGCTTTCAGACGAGGCTTTTCCACGAGGCTTTCCCACAGGGATGTCCCACGTGCCGCCGTGGTGTGAATCGATCCTCGGCTTGAACGTCGAGGCAGTGCAGGGAAAACAGGTTTCCCTGGAATGGACTGAGATATCTGGGGGACTCTGGGAATGGTGGCACGACCCAGGAGTTCCTCTGGCCTTTCCTGTGGAGAGCGCCTCCTCTTGAGCTGCGACTGGAAAGCCGGGAATTCTTCCCCGACCACGCAGGGAATGGATCCCTCCTCTCGAGTTAGGAGGCGGAAACGGGACTCCTCTGGATGTGGGCGGGACTCTCTTGCTTCCTCTTGAGGGGAGACGGGTATGTCGGGGAACTTCTTAAGTTGCAGCAAGGGTTTGAGGGACCCTTTGGAAGTTCCAGAGGTTAGGTGTGATTAGCCTCGAGACGCCTCAGCGGAAATGGGCCTCATCTCGCCTGGAGGGGATAACCTCCTGGATTTTCTCGAGTTGCGACAGGTGCTCTCGACTTACGATGGGGACCTCAGGGACCCGCTCTGGTGGCCTCAGGAAAGGCCAGTCCCCATGCGAGTTGCTCTGGGGCCTCTCGGGATTCCTCTCCCGTCGATGCCGGGGCCTAAGACCTTCTGTGGAGTCGGTGCCGGAACCTGAGGATTCCTCTCCAGTGCTGACATGGAACTTGGGGTACTTCTGGAGTCTCCCCAGGGGAGTCAGTCCTCGTCTCGAGTGGGGGCATGCAGGTGTGCTTTCCTCCCGAGCTGTAACAGCAGTGTCGCGCTTCCCTTCGCGTGGATCAAGGGATCTGGGGCTTTCCCTCCAGGCTTTCCCACGAGGTTTTCCCACGAGGCTTTCCCACAGGGCTGTCCCACGTGCCACCTTGGTGTGAGTCGATCCTTCCCTTGAAAGTCGAGGCAGTGCAGGGAAAACAGGTTTACCTGGAATGGACTGAGACTTCTGGGGGACTCTGTGAATGGTGGCACGACCCTGAACTTCCTCTCGCCTTTCCTGTGGAGAGCGCCTCCTCTTGAGATGCGTCGGAAACGCCGGGAATTCTTTCCGGACCACGCAGGGAAAGGATCCCTCCTCTCGAGCTAGGAGGCGGAAACGGGGCTCCTCTGAATGTGTGCGGGACTCTCGTGCTTCCACTCGTGTGGAGACGGGTATGTCGGGGAACTTCTTGAGTTGCAGCAATGGGTGTGAAGGACCCTTTGGAAGTTCCAGAGGTAAGGTGTGATTAGCCTCGAGATACCTCAGCAGAAATAGGTCTCAGCTCGCCTGGAGGGGAGAACCTCCTGGATTTTCTCGAGTTGCGGCTGGTGCTCTCGACTTACGACGGGGAACTCAGGGACCCGCTCTGGTGGCCTCAGGAAAGGCCAGTCCCCATGCGAGTTGCACGGGGGCCTCTCGGGATTCCTCTCCCTGTCGATGCCGGGGCCTTAAGATCTTGTGTGGACTCGGTGCCGGAACCTGAGGATTCCTCTCCAGTGCTGACATGGATCTTGGGGTACTTCTGGAGTCTCCCCAGGGCAGTCAGTCCTCGTACTCGAGTGGGGGCATGCACGTGCGCTTTCCTCCCGAGCTGTAGCAGCAGAGTGACGCTTCCCTTCGCGTGGATCAACGGATCTGTGGCTTTCCATCTAGGCTTTCCCAAGAGTCTTTCCCACGAGGCTTTCTCACAGGGCTGTCCCACGTGCCACCGTTGGTGTGAGTCGATCCTCGGCTTGAAAGTCGAGGCAGTGCAGGGAAAACAGGTTTCCCTGGAATGGACTGAGACATCCAGGGGACTCTGGGAATGGTGGCACGACCCTGGAATTCCTCTCGCCTTTCCTGGTGGAGAGCGCCTCCTCTTGAGATGTGACGGGAACAGCCGGGAATTCCATTCCCGACCACCGCAGTGAAAGGATCCCTCCTCTCCAGCTAGGAGGCGGAAACGGGGCTCCTCTGGATGTGGGCAGGACTCTCGTGCTTCCTCTCGAGTGGAGACGGGTATGTCGGGGAACTTTCTTGAGTTGCAGCAAGGGTGTGAATGACCCTTTGGAAGTTCCAGAGGTAAGTTGTGATTAGCCTTGAGATACCTCAGCGGAAATGGGCCTCAGCTCGCCTGGAGGGGAGAACCTCCTGGATTTTCTCGAGTTGCGGCAGGTTATCTCGTCTTACGACGGGGACCTCAGGGACCCGCTCTGGTGGCCTCAGGAAAGGCCAGTTCCCATGCGAGTTGCTCGGGGGCCTCTCGGGATTCCTCTCCCGTCGATGCCGGGGCCTAAGATCTTGTGTGGAGTCAGTGCCGGAACCTGAGGATTCCTCTCCAATGCCGACATGGATCTTCGGGGTACTTCTGGAGTATCCCCAGGGGCGTCAGACCTCGGCTCGAGTGGGGGCATGCACGTGCGCTTTCCTCCCGAGCTGTAGCAGCAGTGTCACACTTCCCTTCGCATGGATCAAGGGATTCTGTGGTTATCACTCGAGGCTTTCCCACGAGGCTTTCCAACGAGGCTTTCCCACAGGGCTGTCCCACGTGCCACCGTGCTGTGAGTCGATCCTCGGCTTGAACAGTCGAGGCAGTGCAGGGAAAACAGGTTTCCCTGGAATGGATTGAGACATCTGGGGGACTCTGGGAATGGTGGCACGACCCTGGAGTTCCTCTCGCCTTTCCTGTGGAGAGCGCCTCCTCTTGAGATGCGACGGAGAATGCCGGGAATTCTTTCCCGACCGACGCAGTGAAAGGATCCCTCCTCTCGAGCTATGAGGCTGGAAACGGGGCTCCTCTGGATGTGGCGGGACTCTCGTGCTTCCTCTCGAGTGGAGACGGGTATGTCGGGGAACTTCTTGAGTTGCAGCAAGGGTGTGAAGGACCCTTTGGAAGTTCCATAGGTTAGGTGTGATTAGCCTCGAGACGCCTCAGCGGAAATGGACCTCATCTCGCCTGGAAGGGGAGAACCTCCTGGATTTTCTCGAGTTGCGGCAGGTGCTCTCGACTTACGACGGGGACATCAGGGACCCGCTCTGGTGGCCTCAGGAAAGGCCAGGTCCCCATGCGAGTTGCTCGGGGGCCTCTCGGGATTCCTCTCCCCTGATGCCGGGGCCTAAGACCTTGTGTGGAGTCGGTGCCTGGAACCTGAGGATTCCTCTCCAGTGCTGACATGGATCTTGGGGTACTTCTGGAGTCTCCCCAGGGGAGTCAGTCCTCGTCTCGAGTGGGGCATGCACGTGCGCTTTCCTCCCGAGCTGTAGCAGCAGTGTCACGCTTCCCTTCGCGTGGATCAAGGGATCTGTGGCTTTCCCTCGAGGCTTTCCTCACGAGACTTTCCCACGAGGCTTTCCCACAGGGCTGTCCCACGTGCCACCGTGCGTGTGAGTCGATCCTCAGGCTTGAAAGTCGAGGCAGTGCAGGGAAAACAGGTTTCCCTGGAAATGGACTGAGACATCTGGGGGACTCTGGGAATGGTGGCACGACCCTGCAGTTCCTCTCGCCTTTCCTGTGGTAGAGCGCCTCCTCTTGAGATGCGACGGGAACGCCGGCGAATTCTTTCCCAGACAACGCAGGAAAGGATCCCTCCTCTCGGAGCTAAGGAGGCGGAAACGGGGCTCCTCTGGATGTGGGCGGGACTCTCGTGCTTCCTCTCGAGTGGAGACGGGTATGTCGGGGAACTTCTTGAGTTGCAGCAAGGGTGTGAAGGACCCTTTGGAAGTTCCAGAGGTTAGGTGTGATTAGCCTCGAGACGCCTCAGCGGAAATGGGCCTCATCTCGCCTGGAGGGGAGAACCTCCTGGATTTTCTCGAGTTGCGGCAGGTGCTCTCGACTTACGACGGGGACCTCAGGGACCCGCTCTGGTGGCCTCAGGAAAGGCCAGTCCCACATGCGAGTTGCTCGGGGCCTCTCGGGATTCCTCTCCCGTCGATGCCGGGGCCTAAGAACTTGTGTGGAGTCGGTGCCGGAACCTGAGGATTCCTCTCCAGTGCTGACATGGATCTTGGGGTACTTCTGGAGTCTCCCCAGGGGAGTCAGTCCTCGTCTCGAGTGGGGGCATGCACGTGTCGCTTTCCTCCCGAGCTGTAGCAGCAGTGTCACGCTTCCCTTCTCGTGGATCAAGGGATCTGTGGCTTTCCCTCGAGGCTTTCCCACGAGGCTTTCCCACGAGGCTTTCCAACGAGGCTTTCCCACAGGGCTGTCCCACGTGCCACCGTGGTGTGAGTCGATCCTCGGCTTGAAAGTCGAGGCAGTGCAGGGAAAACAGGTTTCCCTGGAATGGACTGAGACATCTGGGGGACTCTGGGAATGGTGGCACGACCCTGGAGTTCCTCTCGCCTTTCCTGTGGAGAGCGCCTCCTCTTGAGATGCGACGGGAACGCCGGGAATTCTTTCCCAGACGACGCAGGGAAAGGATCCCTCCTCTCGAGCTAGGAGGCGGAAACGGGGCTCCTCTGGATGTGGCGGGACTCTCGTGCTTCCTCTCGAGTGGAGACGGGTATGTCGGGGAACTTCTTGAGTTGCAGCAAGGGTGTGAAGGACCCTTTGGAAGTTCCAGAGGTTAGGTGTGATTAGCCTCGAGACGCCTCAGCGGAAATGGGCCTCATCTCGCCTGGAGGGGAGAACCTCCTGGATTTTCTCGAGTTGCGGCAGGTGCTCTCGACTTACGACGGGGACCTCAGGGACCCGCTCTGGTGGCCTCAGGAAAGGCCAGTCCCCATGCGAGTTGCTCGGGGCCTCTCGGGATTCCTCTCCCCGTCGATGCCGGGGCCTAAGATCTTGTGTGGAGTCGGTGCCGGAACCTGAGGATTCCTCTCCAGTGCTGACATGGATCTTGGGGTACTTCTGGAGTCTCCCCAGGGGAGTCAGTCCTCGTCTCGAGTGGGGCATGCACGTGCGCTTTCCTCCCGAGCTGTAGCAGCAGTGTCGACGCTTCCCTTCGCGTGGATCAAGGGATCTGTGGCTTTCCCTCGAGGCTTTCCCACGAGGCTTTCCAACGAGGCTTTCCCACAGGGCTGTCCCACGTGCCACCGTGGTGTGAGTCGATCCTCGGCTTGAAAGTCGAGGCAGTGCAGGGAAAACAGGTTTTCCCTGGAATGGACTGAGACATCTGGGGGACTCTGGGAATGGTGGCACGACCCTGGAGTTCCTCTCGCCTTTCCTGTGGAGAGCGCCTCCTCTTGAGATGCGACGGGAACGCCGGGAATTCTTTCCCGACCACGCAGGGAAAGGATCCCTCCTCTCGAGCTAGGAGGCGGAAACGGGGCTCCTCTGGATGTGGGCGGGACTCTCGTGCTTCCTCTCGAGTGGAGACGGGTATGTCGGGGAACTTCTTGAGTTGCAGCAAGGGTGTGAAGGACCCTTTGGAAGTTCCAGAGGTTAGGTGTGATTAGCCTCGAGACGCCTCAGCGGAAATGGGCCTCATCTCGCCTGGAGGGGAGAACCTCCTGGATTTTCTCGAGTTGCGGCAGGTGCTCTCGACTTACGACGGGGACCTCAGGGACCCGCTCTGGTGGCCTCAGGAAAGGCCAGTCCCATGCGAGTTGCTCGGGGGCCTCTCGGGATTCCTCTCCCGTCGATGCCGGGGCCTAAGACCTTGTGTGGAGTCGGTGCCGGAACCTGAGGATTCCTCTCCAGTGCTGACATGGATCTTGGGGTACTTCTGGAGTCTCCCCAGGGGAGTCAGTCCTCGTCTCGAGTGGGGGCATGCACGTGCGCTTTCCTCCCGAGCTGTAGCAGGCAGTGTCACGCTTCCCTTCGCGTGGATCAAGGGATCTGTGGCTTTCCCTCGAGGCTTTCCCACGAGGCTTTCCCAACGAGGCTTTCCCACAGGGCTGTCCCACGTGCCACCGTGGTGTGAGTCGATCCTCGGCTTGAAAGTCGAGGCAGTGCAGGGAAAACAGGTTTCCCTGGAATGGACTGAGACATCTGGGGGACTCTGGGAATGGTGGCACGACCCTGGAGTTCCTCTCGCCTTTCCTGTGGAGAGCGCCTCCTCTTGAGATGCGACGGGAAACGCCGGGAATTCTTTCCCGACCACGCAGGGAAAGGATCCCTCCTCTCGAGCTAGGAGGCGGAAACGGGGCTCCTCTGGATGTGGCAGGGACTCTCGTGCTTCCTCTCGAGTGGAGACGGGTATGTCGGGGAACTTCTTGAGTTGCAGCAAGGGTGTGAAGGACCCTTTGGAAGTTCCAGAGGTTAGGTGTGATTAGCCTCGAGACGCCTCAGCGGAAATGGGCCTCATCTCGCCTGGAGGGGAGAACCTCCTGGATTTTCTCGAGTTGCGGCAGGTGCTCTCGACTTACGACGGGGACCTCAGGGACCCGCTCTGGTGGCCTCAGGAAAGGCCAGTCCCCATGCGAGTTGCTCGGGGGCCTCTCGGGATTCCTCTCCCGTCGATGCCGGGGCCTAAGATCCTTGTGTGGAGTCGGTGCCGGAACCTGAGGATTCCTCTCCAGTGCTGACATGGATCTTGGGGTACTTCTGGAGTCTCCCCAGGGGAGTCAGTCCTCGTCTCGAGTGGGGCATGCACGTGCGCTTTCCTCCCGAGCTGTAGCAGCAGTGTCACGCTTCCCTTCGCGTGGATCAAGGGATCTGTGGCTTTCCCTCGAGGCTTTCCCACGAGGCTTTCCCACGAGGCTTTCCCACAGGGCTGTCCCACGTGCCACCGTGTGGTGAGTCGATCCTCGGCTTGAAAGTCGAGGCAGTGCAGGGAAAACAGGTTTCCCTGGAATGGACTGAGACATCTGGGGGACTCTGGGAATGGTGGCACGACCCTGGAGTTCCTCTCGCCTTTCCTGTGGAGAGCGCCTCCTCTTGAGATGCGACGGGAAACCGGGAATTCTTTCCCGACCACGCAGGAAAGGATCCCTCCTCTCGAGCTAGGAGGCGGAAACGGGGCTCCTCTGGATGTGGGCGGGACTCTCGTGCTTCCTCTCGAGTGGAGACGGGTATGTCGGGGAACTTCTTGAGTTGCAGCAAGGGTGTGAAGGACCCTTTGTAAGTTCCAGAGGTTAGGTGTGATTAGCCTCGAGACGCCTCAGCGGAAATGGGCCTCATCTCGCCTGGAGGGGAGAACCTCCTGGATTTTCTCGAGTTGCGGCAGGTGCTCTCGACTTACGACGGGGACCTCAGGGACCCGCTCTGGTGGCCTCAGGAAAGGCCAGTCCCCATGCGAGTTGGCTCGGGGCCTCTCGGGATTCCTCTCCCGTCTGATGCCGGGGCCTAAGACCTTGTGTGGAGTCGGTGCCGGAACCTGAGGATTCCTCTCCAGTGCTGACATGGATCTTGGGGTACTTCTGGAGTCTCCCCAGGGGGAGTCAGTCCTCGTCTCGAGTGGGGGCATGCACGTGCGGCTTTCCTCCCGAGCTGTAGCAGCAGTGTCACGCTTCCCTTCACGTGGATCAAGGGATCTGTGGCTTATCACTCGAGGCTTTCCCACGAGGCTTTCCCAACGAGGCTTTCCCACAGGGCTGTCCCACGTGCCACCGTGCGTGTGAGTCGATCCTCGCTTGAAAGTCGAGGCAGTGCAGGGAAAACAGGTTTCCCTGAGAATGGACTGAGACATCTGGGGGACTCTGGGAATGGTGGCACGACCCTGGAGTTCCTCTCGCCTTTCCTGTGGAGAGCGCCTCCTCTTGAGATGCGACGGAGAATGCCGGGAATTCTTTCCCGACCGACGCAGGTGAAAGGATCCCTCCTCTCGAGCTATGAGGTGGAAACGAGGCTCCTCTGGATATGGTGGGACTCTCGATGCTTCCTCTCGAGTGGAGACGGGTATGTCGGGGAACTTCTTGAGTTGCAGCAAGGGTGTGAAGGACCCTTTGGAAGTTCCATGAGGTTAGGTGTGATTAGCCTCGAGACGCCTCAGCGGAAATGGACCTCATCTCGCCTGGAAGGGGAGAACCTCCTGGTATTTTCTCGAGTTGCGGCAGGTGCTCTTGACTTACGACGGGGACATCAGGGAACCCGCTCTGGTGGCCTCAGGAAAGGCCAGTCCCCATAAGAGTTGCTCGGGGGCCTCTCGGGATTCCTCTCCCTCTGATGCCGGGGCCTAAGACCTTGTGTGGAGTCGGTGCTGGAACGTGAGGATTCCTCTCCAGGGCTGACATGGAACTTGGGGTACTTATGGAGTCTCCCCAGGGGAGTCAGTCCTCGTCTCAAGTGGGGCATGCAGGTGCGCTTTCCTCCCGAGCTTGTAGCAGCAGTGTCACGCTTCCCTTCACTTGGATCAAGGGATCTGTGGCTTTCCTTCGAGGCTTTCCCACGTGGACTTTCCCACGAGGCTTTCCCACAGGGCTGTCCCACGTGCCACCGTCGGTGTGAGTCGATCCTCAGCTTGAAAGTCGAGGGCAGTGCAGGGAAAACAGGTTTCCCTGGAAATGGCCTGAGACATCTGGGGGACTCTGGAATGGTGGCAACGACCCTGCAGTTCCTCACGCCTTTCCTGTGTAAAGCGTCCTCCTCTTGAGATGCGACGGGAACGCCGGCGAATTCTTTCCAGACAACGCACGGAAAGGATCCCACCTCTCGAGCTAAGAGGCAGGAAATGGGGCTCCTCTGGATGTGGCGCAGGTCTCTCGTGCTTCCTCTCGAGTGGAGCACGGGTATGTCGGGGAACTTCTTGAGTGTGCAGCAAGGGTGTGAAGGACCCTTTTCGGAAGTTCCAGAAGTTAGGTTTGATTAGCCTCGAGACGCCTCAGCGGAAATGGGCCTCATCTCGCCTGGAGGGGAGAACCTCCTGGATTTTCTCGAGTTGGGGCTGGTGCTCTGAACTTACGAAGGGGACCTCAGGGACCCGCTTCTGGTGGCCTCAGGAAAGGCCAGTCCCCATGCGAGTTGCTCGGGGCCTCTCGGGATTCCTCTCCCTTCGATGCCGGGCATTAAGCCTTGTGTGGAGTCGCTGCCGGAACCTGAGGATTCCTCTCCAGTGCTGACATGGATCTTGGGGTACTTCTGGAGTCTCCCCAGGGGAGTCAGTACCTCGTCTCGAGTGGGGGCATGCACGTGCGATTTCCTCCCGAGCTGTAACAGCAGTTTCGCGCTTGCCTTCGGCGTGGATCAAGGGATACTGTGGCTTTCCCTTGAGGCATTCCCACGAGGCTTTCCCACGAGGCTTTACCACGAGGCTTTCCCACAGGGCTGTCCCACGTGCCACCGTGGTGTGAGTCGATCCTCGGCTATGAAGTCGAGGCAGTGCAGGGAAACAGTTTTCCCTGGAATGGCCTGAGAACATCTGGCGGACTCTGGGAATGGTAGGCAAGACCCTGGAGTTCCTCTTGCCTTTCCTGTGGATTGCGCCTCCTCTTGAGATGCGACGGGGAACGCCGGGAATTCTTTCCGGAAACGCAGGGAAAGGATCCTTCCTCTCGAGTTATGAGGCGGAAACGGGCTCCTCTGGATGTGGCAAGACTCTCGTGCTTCCTCTCGAGTGGAGACGGGGTATTTCGGGGAACTTCTTGAGTTGCAGTTAGGGTTTGAAGGCACCTTTGTTAGTTCCAGACGCTTAGTTGATTAGCCTCGAGACGCCTCGTCGGATATGGGCCACATCTCGCCTGGAGGGGAGAACCTCCTGGATTTTCTCGAGTTGCAGCAGGATCTCTCGACTTACGACTTGGGGACCTCAGGAGACCCGCTCTGGTGGCCTCATGGAAAGGCCAGTCCCCATGCAAGTTCCTCGGGGGCTTCTCGGGATTCTCTCCCGTCGATGCCGGGGCCTAAGATATTGTGTGGAGTCGGTGCCGGAACCTGAGGATTTCACTCTCCCAGTGCTGACAATGGATCTTGGGGTACTTCTGGAGTCTCCCCAGGGGAGTCAGTCCTCGTCTCGAGTGGGGGCATGCACGTGCGCTTTCCTCCGGAGCTGTAGCAGCAGTGTCACGCTTACATTTGCGTTGGATCAAGGGGTCTGTGGCTTTCCCTCGAGGCTTTCCCACGAGGCTTTCCCACGAGGCTTTCCCACGAGGCTTTCCCACAGGCTGTCCCACGTGCCACCGTGGTGTGAGTCGATCCGTGCGCTTGAAACTGCGAGGCAGTCCAGGGAAAACAGTTTTCCCTGGAATGGACTGAGACATCTGGGGACTCAGGGAATAATGGGCACGACCCTGCAGTTCCTCTCGCCTTTCCTGTGGAGAGCGCCTCCTCTTGAGATGCGACGGGAACGCCAGGAATTCTTTCCCAACCACGCAGGGAAAAGATCCCTCCTCTCGAGCTAGGAGGCGGAAGCGGGGCTCCTCTTGATGTGAGCGGGACTCTCGTGCTTCCTTTCGAGTGGAGACGGGTATGTCGGGGAACTTCTTGAGTTGCAGCAAGGGTGTGAAGGACCCTTTAGGAATTCCAGATTTTAGGATGTGATTAGCCTCGGTACGCCTCAGCGGAAATGGGCCTCATCTCGCCTGGAGGGGAGAACCTCCTGGATTTTCTCGAGTTGCGGCAGGTTATCTCGTCTTACAACGGGGACCTCAGGGACCCGCTCTGGTGGCCTCAGGAAAGGCCAGTTCCCATGCGAGTTGCTCGGGGGCCTCTCGGATTCCTCTCCCGTCGATGCCGGGGCCTAAGATCTTGTGTGGAGTCAGAGCCGGAACCTGAGGATTCCTCTCCAATGCCGACATGGATCTTCGGGGACTTCTGGAGTCTCCCCAGGGGCGTCAGACCTCGGCTCGAGTGGGGGCATGCACGTGCGCTTTCCTCCCGAGCTGTAGCCAGCAGTGTCACACTTCCCTTCGCATGGATCAAGGGATCTGTGGTTATCACTCGAGGCTTTCCCACGAGGCTTTCCAACGAGGCTTTCCCACGGGCTGTCCCACGTGCCACCGGTGCTGTGAGTCGATCCTCGGCTTGGACAGTCGAGGCAGTGCAGGGAAAAAGGTTTTCCCTAGAATGGATTGAGACATCTGGGGGACTCTGGGAATGTTGGCACGACCCTGGAGTTCCTCTCGCCTTTCCTGTGGAGAGTGCCTCCTCTTGAGATGCGAGGAGAATGCCGGGAATTCTTTCCCGACGCGGCGCAGTGAAAGGATCCCTCCTCTCGAGCCATGAGGTGGAAACGAGGCTCCTCTGGATATGGTGGGACTCTCATGCTTCCTCTCGAGTGGAGACGGGTATGTCGGGGGAACTTCTTGAGTTGCAGCAAGGGTGTGAAGGACCCTTTGGAAGTTCCATAGGTTAGGTGTGATTAGCCTCGGAGACGCCTCAGCGGAAATGGACCTCATCTCGCCTGGAAGGGGAGAACCTCCTGTATTTTCTCGAGTTGAGGCAGGTGCTTCTTGACTTACGACGGGGACATCAGGAACCCGCTCTGGTGGCCTCAGGAAAGGCAGGTCCCCATAAGAGTTGCTCGGGGGCCTCTCGGGATTCCTCTCCCCTGATGCCGGGGCCTAAGACCTTGTGTGGAGTCGGTGCTGGAACGTGAGGATTCCTCTCCAGGGCTGACATGTAACTTGGGGGTACTTAGGAGTCTCCCAGGGGAGTCAGTCCTCGTCTCAAGTGTGGCATGCAGGTGGCGCTTTCCTCGCCGAGCTGTAGCAGCAGTGTCACGCTTCCCTTCACTTGGTCAAGGGATCTGTGGCTTTCTTCGAGGCTTTTCCACGAGACTTTCCCACGAGGCTTTCCCACAGGGCTGTCCCACGTGCGCACGCGTCGTGTGAGTCGATCCTCAGCTTGAAAGTCGGGGCAGTGCAGGGAAAACAGGTTTCCCTGAAATGGCCTGAGACATCTGGGGACTCTGGGAATGGTGAAACGACCCTGCAGTTCCTCAACGCCTTTCCTGTGTAAAGCGTCCCCTTTGAGATGCGACGGAGAACGCGGCGAATTCTTTCCGAGACAACGCACGCGAAAGGATTCCCTACCTCTGAGCTAAAGAGGCCAGAAATGGGCTCCTCTGGATGGGGCGGATCTCTCGTGCTTCCTCTCGAGTGGGAGACGGGATGTTCCGGGGAACTTCTTGAGTTCCAGCAAGGGGTGAGGACCTTTTGGAGTTCCAGAGTTTAAGTGTGATTTGGCCTCGTGACGCTTGCAGTGGAAATCGGGCCTCATCTCGCCGTGATTGGAGACCTCCTGGATTTTCTCAAGTTGGCGGCAGGTGCTCTCGACTTAAGAAACGGGAGCCTCAGGGACCCGTTTGTGGCCTCAGGAAAGGCCTAGTCTCCCTTGCGAATTGCTCTGGAGCCTCGCGGTTT
>NW_017196132.1:0-8620 GCF_001704415.2 Capra hircus
ACGAGGCTTTTCCACAGGGCTGTCCCACGTGCCACCGTGGTGTGAGTGATCCTCGGCTTGAAAGTCGAGGCAGTGCAGGAAAACAGGTTTCCCTGGAATGGACTGAGACATCTGGGGTACTCTGGGAATGTGGCACGTCCCTGAGTTCCTCTCGCCTTTCCTGTGGAGAGCGCCTCCACTTGAGATGCGATGGGAACGCCGGGAATTCTTTCCCGACAACCCGGGGAAAGGATCCGTCCTCTCGAGCTAGGAGGCGGAAAGGGGCTCCTCTGGATATGGGCGGGACTCTCGTGCTTCCTCTCGAGTGGAGTCGGGTATGTCGTGGAGCTTCTTGAGTTGCAGCATGGTGTGAAGGACCCTTTGGAAGTTCCAGAGTTTAGGTGTGATTAGCCTCGAGACGCCTCAGCGGAAATGGGCCTCATCTCGCCTGGAGGGGAGAACCTCCTGGATTTTCTCGAGTTGCGGCAGGTGCTCTCGACTTACGTCGGGGACCTCAGGGACCCTCTCTGGTGGCCTCAGGAAAGGCCAGTCCCCATTCGAGTTTCTCGGTGGCCTCTCGGGGCCTCTCGGGTTTCCTCTCCCGTCGATGCTGGGCCTAAGACCTTGTGTGGAGTCAGTGCCGGAACCTGAGGAATCCTCTCCAGTGCTGACATGGATCTTGGGGTACGTCTGGAGTCTCCCCAGGGGAGTCAGTCCTCGTCTCGAGTGGGGCATGCACATGCGCTTTCCTCCCCAGCTGTAGCAGCAGTGTCACGCTTCCCTTCGAGTGGATCAAGGGATCTGTGGCTTTCCCTCGAGGCTTTCCCACGAGGTTTTCCCACGAGGCTTTCCCACTGGGATGTCCCACGTGCCACCGTGGTGTGAGTCGATCCTCGGCTTGAAAGTTGAGGCAGTGCAGGGAATACAGGTTTCCCTGGAATGGACTGAGACATCTGGGCGACTCTGGGAATGGTGGCACGACCCTGGAGTTCCTCTCGCCTTTCCTGTGGTTAGCGCGCTCCTCTTGAGATGTGACGGGAACGCCGGGAATTCTTTCCCGACCACGCAGGGAAAGGATCCCTCCTCTCGAGCTACGAGGCGGAAACGGGGCTCCTCTGGATGTGGGCGGGACTCTCGTGCTTCCTCTCGAGTGGAGTCGGGAATGTTGCGGAACTTCTTGAGTTCCAGCAAGGGTGTGAAGGACCCTTTGGAAGTTCCAGAGTTTAGGTGTGATTAGCCTCGAGACGCCTCAGCGGAAATGGGCCTCATCTCGCCTGGAGGGGAGAACCTCCTGGATTTTCTCGAGTTAAGGCAGGTGCTCTCGACTTACGACGGGGACCTCAGGGACCCGCTCTGGTGGCCTCAGGAAAGGCCAGTCCCCTTGCGAGTTGCTCGGGGGCCTCTCGGGGGTCTCTCGGGATTCCTCTCCAGTCGATATCGGGGCCCTAAGACCTTGTGTGGAGTCGGTGCCAGACCTGAGGTTTCCTCTCCAGTTCTGACATGGATCTTGGGGTACTTCTGGAGTCTCCCCAGCGGAGTCAGTCCTCGTCTCGAGTGGGGGCATGCACGTGCGATTTCCTCCCGAGCTGTAGCCGCAGTGTCACCCTTTCCTTCACGTGGAACAAGGGATCTGTGGCATTCCCTCGAGGCCTTTCCCACGAGGCTTTCCCACAGGGCTGTCCCACGTGCCACCGTTGGTGTGAGTCTATCCTCGGCTTGAAAGTCAAAACAGTGCAGAGAAAAACAGGTTTCCCTGGAATGGACTGAGACATCTGGGGGACTCTGGAATGCTGGCATGACCCCGGAGTTCCTCTCGCCTTTCCTGTGGAGAGCGCCTCCTCTTGAGTTGCGACAGGAACGCCGGGAATTCTTTCTCGAGCACGCAGGGAAAGGATCCCTCCTCTCGAGCTAGGAGGTGGAAACGGGCTCCTCTGGATGTGGTCGGGACTCTCGTGCTTCCTCTCGAGTGGAGACGGGTATGTCAGGGAACTTCTTGAGTTGCAGCAAAGGTGTGAATGATCCTTTGGAAGTTCCAGAGGTCAGGTGTGATTAGCCTCAGGACGCCTCAGCGGAAATGGGCCTCATCTCGCCTGGAGGGCAGAACCTCTTGGATTTTCTCGAGTTGTGTCAGGTGCACTGGACTTACGACGGGGACCTCAGGGACGCGCCCTGGTGGCATCGGTAAAGGAAATTTCCTTGCGAGTTACTCGGGGGTCTCTCGGGATTCCTCTCCAGTCGATATCGGGGCCTAAGACCTTGTGTGGAGTCGGTGCCAGGACCTGAGGATTCCTCTCCAGTGCTGACATGGATCTTTGGGTACTTCTGGAATCTCCCCAGGGAAGTCAATCCTCGTCTCGAGTTGGGTCATGCACGTGCCCTTTACTCCCGAGCTGTAGCAGCAATGTCACGCTTCCCTTCGCGTGGAACAAGGGATCTGGGGCATTCCCTCGAGGCTTTCCCAAAAGGCTTTCCCCCTGAGGCTTTCACAGGGCTGTCCCACGTGCCACCGTGTTGTGAGTCGATCCTCGGCTTGAAAGTCGAGGCAGTGCAGGGAAAACTGATTTCCCTGGAATGGACTGAGGCATCTGGGGGACTCTGGAATGGTGGCACGTCCCTGGAGTTCCTCTCGCCTTTCCTGTGGAGAGCGCCTCCACTTGAGATGCAATGGGAACGCCGGGAATTCTTTCCCGACAACGCGGGGAAAGGATCCGTCCTCTCGAGCTAGGAGGCGGAAACGGGCTCCTCTGGATGTGGGCGGGACTCTCGTGATTCCTCTCGAGTGGAGTCGGGTATGTCGGGGAACTTCTTGAGTTGCAGCAAGGGTGTGAAGACGTTTTGGAAGTTCCAGAGTTTAGGTGTGATTAGCCTGAGACGCCTCAGAGGAAATGGGCCTCATCTCGCCTGAAGGGGAGAATCTCCTGGATTTCTCGAGTTGCGGCAGGTGCTCTCGACTTATGACGGGGACTCAGGGACCCGCTCTGGTATCCTCAGGAAAGGCCAGTCCCCATGCGAGTTACTCGGCCTCTCCGGATTCCTCTCCCGACGATGCCGGGGCCTAAGACCTTGTTTGGAGTCGGTGCCGAACGTGAGGATTCCTCTCCAGTGCTGACGTGGATCTTGGGGTACTTCTGGAGTCTCCCCAGGGGAGTCAGTCCTCGTCTCGAGTGGGGCTTGCACGTGCGCTTTCCTCCCGAGCTGTAGCAGCAGTGTCACACTTCCCTTCGGTGATCAAGCAACTGTGGCTTTCCCTCGAGGCTTTCCCACGAGGCTTTCCCTCGAGTCTTTCCCACAGGGCTGTCCACGTGCCACCGTGGTGTGAGTCGATCCTCGGCTTGAAAGTCGAGGCAGTGCAGGGAAAACAGGTTTCCCTGGAATGCACTGAGACATCTGGGGGACTCTGGGAATGGTGGCACGACCCTGGAGTTCCTCTCTCCTTTCCTGTGGAGAGCGCCTCCTCTTGAGATGCGATGGGAACGCCAGGAATTCTTTCCCGACCACACAGGGAAAGATCCCTCCTCTCGAGCTATGAGGCGGAAACGGGGCTCCTCTGGATGTGGCGGGACTCTCGTGCTTCCTCTCGAGTGGAGACGGGTATGTCGGGGAACTTCTTGAGTTGTAGCAAGGGTGTGAAGGACCCTTTGGAAGTTCCAGAGGTTAGGTTTAATTAGCCTGGGGACGCCTCAGAGGAAATGGGCCTCATCTCCCTGGAGGGGAGAACCTCCTGCATTTTCTTGAGTTGGCAGGTGCTCTCGACTTACGACGGGGTCCTCAGGGACCCGCTCTGGTGGCCTCAGGAAAGGCCAGTCCCCATGCGAGTTGCTCGGGGCCTCTCGGGATTTCTCTCCCGTCGATGCGGGGCCTAAGACCTTGTGTGGAGTCGGTGCCGGAACCTGAGGATTCCTCTCAGTGCTGACATAGATCTTGGGGTACTTCTGGAGTCTCCCCAGGGGAGTCAGTCCTCGTCTCGAGTGGGGCATGCAGGTGCGCTTTCCTCCTGAGCTGTAGCAGCAGTGTCACGCTTCTCTTCGCATGGATCAAGGGATCTGTGGCTTTCCCTCAAGTATTTCCCAAAGGGCTGTCCCACGTGCCACCGTGGTGTGAGTGGATCCTCGTCTGAAATTCGAGGCAGTGTAGGGAAACAGGTTTCCCTGGAATGGACTGAGACATCTGGGGGACTCTGGGAATTGTGGCACGACCTGGAGTTCCGCTGGCCTTTCCTGTGGAGAGTGCCTCCTCTTGAGATGCGACGGGAACGCCCGGGAATTCTTTCCCGACCAATCAGGCAAAGGATACCTCCTCTCGTGCTAGGAGGCGGAAACGGGGTTCCTCTAGATGTGGGCGGGACTCTCGTGCTTCCTCTCGAGTGAAGACGGGTATGTCGGCGAACTTCTTTAGTTTTAGCAAGTGTGTGAAGGGCCCTTTGGAAGTTCCAGAGGTTTGGTGTGATTAGCCTCGAGACGCCTCAGCGGAAAGGGCCTCATCTCGCCTGGAAGGGAGAACCTCCTGGATTTTCTCGAGTTGGCGGCAGGTGCTCTCGACTTACAACGGGGACATCAGGATCCCGCTCTGGTGGCCTCAGGAAAGGCAGGTCCCATACGAGTTGCTCGGGGGCCTCTCGGGATTCCTCTCCTCGATGCCGGGCCTAAGTCCTTGTGTGGAGTCTGTGCCGGAACCTGAGGATTCCTCTCCAGGGCTGACATGGATCTTGGGGTACTTCTGTAGTCTCCCCAGGGGAGTCAGTCCTGGTCTCGAGTGTGGACATGCAAGTGCGCTTTCCTCCCGAGCTGTAGCAGCAGTGTCACGCTTCCCTTCGCTTGGATCAAGGGATCTGTGGCTTTCCCGAGGCTTTCCCATTAGGCTTTCCACTTTCCCACCAGGCTTTCCAACGATGCTTTCCCCCAGTGATGTCCCACGTGCCACCGTGGTGTCAGTCGATCCTCGTTTTGAAAGTCGAGGCAGTGCCGGGGAAACAGGCTTCCCTGGAATGGACTGAGACATCTGGGGGACTCTGGAATGGTGGCACGACCCTGGAGTTCCTGTCGCCTTTCCTGTGGACAGCGCCTCCTCTTGAGATGCGACGGGAACGCCGGGAATTCTTTCCGACCACGCAGCAAAAGGATCCCTCCTCTCGAACTTGGAGGCAGAAACGGGGCTCCTCTGGATGTGGGCGTGACTCTCGTGCTTCCTCCTCTCGAGTGAGACGGGTATGTTGGGGAACTTCTTGAGTTGCAGCAAGGGTGTGAAGGATCCTTTGGAATTCCAGAGGTTAGGTGTGTCTAGAGTCGAGACGCCTTAGCGGAAATGGGCCTCATCTCCCCTGGAGGGGAGAATCTCCTGGATTTTTTCGAGTTGCGGTACGTGCTCTCGCCTTACGACGGGACCGCTGGGACCCGCTCTGGTGGCCTCAGGAAAGGCCAGTCCCCTTGCGAGTTGCTCGGGGGCCTCTCGGGATTCCTCTCCCGTCGATGCCAGGGCCTAAGACCTTGTGTGGAGTCGGTGCCTGCCGGGGTCCAGCCCCGGTGGATCCAGGGAATTCGAAGGGTGGACGGCGTTGGCGTGGAAAGACTTGTTTGTTTATTAATGTAAGATTAGATTAAGAAACTATAGTGTAGTAAGAAGATTAAGTGGAGGAAGAGGGCTGAATAGCTTGGTTTACGCGGAAGGCCAATAAAATTCCAGACAAGGAATTTGCACCATCTACGTTGGGCCACCGGCTCACGCTTGAATATCTAAGGGTGCCTCGCCTTAAGCTCCCTTTCGTGCGGGTCTTAACAGCCGGGGCAAGTAAGTAGACCTGGCGAGCCTCCGCGCCCCCAGATGGAGATTCAGCCTGAAGTTAAAGTAAACAGCAGAGAGAGGGAAGGGGAGAGAAGAAGAGAGAGAGAGAGACATGGGGGGAGCCAGAGTCCCAAGAAACCAGGCCGAGAGACTAGTTCGAGAAACTGGCCCCCATCCTTTATTGTTCAGAAGGCCTTTTATACTTTTGATAAAACACGGAGATCAATGGGTAACACAAAAATTATGTAGCGTTCACAACCCAGATTCTTTCCGTATATCAGTTTGTATACAAAAGGTCTCAGGTGATTTACATTATCTTTTGGCCAAAGAGTCTTGTTAACACTTTTTGGCTCTCTTCCTTAATGAATGTTAATTTTGTTTCCCCTGAAGTGTTTTTTTTTTAATCTGCATCTCCTTAAAGCATTAAAGTTACATCTCTATAGAACAAAGGTGCAGTGGGATATAACAAAGAAGGTACTTAACTCAAAGATCTAATGTTGCTAATACCAGGTCTACTACTTGTTTTTTCTATATACCAACTATATCTAAAAATAAAGGATATGAAAATTTGGCAGCAAGCATTGACCCAAAAAATGAAACCTTTAATCAGTCCTATTCTAAAAGATTTTGACTCCTCGGAAGCTCCTACATTCCTAGGATGTTTTAAGCTTCCTGTGCCTCCTGCGGTCAGGAGGCCTCAAACAATCACATGCGCAGCTGTACGAGTCCTGCAGGCAGGCTAGAAAGCCATCGGAGGGGTTTTTGGATTGAAACACTCTTTCAAATGCAGAAGACTAAAGCCCTGATTTGACTTTTTCCAGAGAATGTCAGAAGAGTGGAAAAGCAGAGCAGAAAAGCCGGCAGATTTTTGTTGGGGTACGTGCTTAGGAATTTCCAGAGGGGTCCCTGAAGTCTGAGCACGCCTTGCGTATGTCAGCTTCCTTCCTCATGACCTTGTCACGGGCGGGATTCCTCACACTGGCTCCAGCATCTCACCCTTTTTTATTTTAAATAATTAATTATTTTTGTTTAAAATCAGGTGCAGTTCGGTCGCGAGATTCCGAATGCTCTGCCGAAGAATCTAGACAATACAGGGAAGAATGATTACGAGGAGCAAAGATTATAAAGAGTAGACAGAATAGTCTTTCCAGAAATGAAGTTAGAGAAAGTGTGGAAAAAGTCATTGGCTTCTCCTGCGGTGGTAAAATCTAATCGGGAGTGTTCCAAGGTCTGAATCTGGTTATGCAGTTTCCCTAAGTCTAAACTAATATCTGAGCTGTTCCAAAACACCTAAAACTTGATTTTTTAACATATTGGGCATTTACACTTGTTGAGTCAATGACGCGCTGCCATAGTAACAATAACAGTTATTGTAACACAGCAAGAACATAATTATCATATCAATAAGTTGTTACAGTTACAGGACATCTTTAAAACCACAAAAGAGGCAGACATTACTTTGAGGAGTTAAACAAGATGAAAACATCCATGGTTCACAAGTTGCTACATTAGGTACGTTAAGTTTTCTGGAATCATTGGTGAAAAGAAGACATAAGGAGAGGATAGACAAGCCAAAATAGAGTAAATAGAGTCATTTTCTGGTTGGAGTTTGCGCTGCAGCAGCTGTTAGTCCGCCGGGATCTTGATGTTTCTTTTGCCTCTTCTGCCGGTGGGAGCAGCGCCTTCACCCCCGCCCTCTGACACTGGCGCTGTAACGGGGCTGCGAGTGCGGTGCACTGGGTTCCGTCAGTCAGGCTGGCCCGCCCGCAGCTTTTGGTGCACGGCTGTTTCCCGCGCGGTGGCGGCAGAGAAGTTCCCTTTTTCTTTTGTGGCGAATCAGTCTGTCCGGGATCCAAATTGACGAATCTGCACCCTGTGGAAAAAAATATAAACACTTCCTCGACCCGCAGCAAATTCTGGGTCGGGATCTTTTTGTTATCTGGAGATCTTTTTGCTTTACCAAATGGCTTTTTATTTTACTGTTCCAAACGAATCAGCATTTAACTTATTACAAAAGAGAACATGTTGTAAAATCTGATGGGGGAAAACTATACTTAATTTCTCCTTTTTAATTTTTGAATTAACAAAGCACGTGAGGGTAAAATGATGCAAGATCTGATCACAAAGATTTCCTATAGCAATCTGCCAATCAGCAAACATTTTGAAAAGCATCAAGTTGTTTTTTGTTATATGGAATTAAATTTTTTGATGGGCTCTTTACTGAACATTTAATAAATCAGTATGCTTGAATTAATCTTTTAAATTAATATGTCAGTAATTTTTTCTTAGGCAGAGGCCATTGTTCCACCAAGTTGGGATAAGATAAACTATTTTTGGGGGGGTCATTAGATGGAACCAATGGGCCTTCTTGTCACAAGCATCCTGTAGGTATACATTTTGTGGCAAGAATAATTTAATCTCCTTTTTTGGCAATATAATCTTAATTAACTGATCATTTAAAGCCTCATTCACTTTAACGAAAGCCAACTGTGTCACACTAGTCAACTTTTTCTTAGAACTGGATTAGGATTGTTATTTTTCAGGCATCAAACAAAGGCTTTAAATCTACAAAAAGTCAGTTTTAATGTGGGCATATCCAATTAAATATCACCTAATAATTTTTGGAATCATTTAAAGTTAGTAAAACAATCTCTCAGCAGCTTTAAAAGGACATTATCAGTTTTAAAACTTTTGGCAGACCCAAATATAAGAAGCAAGAAAAGCTTTTTTAATGATCTTTTTATAACCCAAATCTGGTCTATAGCCTTTTAGATGACAAGTAACCATTTAATCTTTGCTTGAATACTTCCAGCAAACGGGGAGCTCACTATTCACCAAGGTTTTAAACTCTCTCTCACCTCTT
>NW_017196133.1:0-8620 GCF_001704415.2 Capra hircus
GGACCGTTCCTCTGGAACCTGAGGATTCCTCTGTGCTGACATGGATCTTGGTGTAATTCTGGAGTCTCTCCAGGGGAGTCAGACCTCGACTCGAGTGGGGTCAGGCACGTGCGCTTTCCTCCCGAGCTCCTGCAGGAGTGTTACGCTTCCCTTCATGTGGATCAAGGGAGCAGTGGCTTTCCCTCGAGCTTTCCCACGAGGCTTTCCCACGGCCTTTCCCACAGTGCTGTCCCACGTGCCACAGTGGTGAGAGTCGATCCTCGGCTTGAAAGTCGAGGCAATGCATGGAAAACAGGTTTCCCTGGAATGGACAGAGACATCTGGCTGACTCTGGGAACACTGGATTTCCTCTCGCCTTTCCTGTGGAGATCGCCTCCTCTTGAGATGCGACAGGAACGCCGGGAATTCTTTCCCGACCACGCAGGAAAGGATCCCTCCTCTCGATCTAGGAGGCGGAAACGGGGCTCCTCTAGATGTGAGTGGGACTCTCGTGCTTCCTCTCCACTGGAGACGGGTATGTCGGGGAGCTTCTTGAGTTGCAGCAAGGATGTGAAGGACCCTTTGGAAGTTCCACAGGTTAGGTGTGATTAGCCTGGATATGGCTAGCAGAAATGGGCCTCATCTCGCCTGGAGGGAAGAACCACCTGGATTTTCTCCAGTTGAGGCAGGTGCTCACAACTTATGACCGGGACATCAGGGACCCGCTCTGGTGGCCTCAGGAAAGGCCAGTCCCCTTTCGAGTTGCTCGGGGGCCTCTCGGGATTCCTCTCCCGTCGATGCCGGGGCCTAAGACCTTGTGTGGAGATGGTGCCAGAACCTGAGGATTCCTCTCCAGTGCTGACATGGATCTTGGGATACTTCTGGAGTCTCCCCAGGGGAGTCAGTCCTTTTCTCGAGTGGGGACATGCACGTGCGCTTTCCTCCCGAGATGTAGCAGCAGTGTCATGCTTCCCTTCGCGTGGATCAATGGATCTGTGGCTTTCCCTCGAGGCTTTCCCAAGAGGATTTCCCACGAGGCTTTCCCACAGGGCTATCCCACGTGCCACCGTGGTTTGAGTCGATCCTCGCCGTGAAATTCGAGGCAGTGCAGGGAAAACAGTTTCCTCTGGAATGGACTGAGACATCTGGGTGACTCTGTGAATGGTGGCTCGACCCTGGAGTTCCTCTCGCCTTTCCTGTGGAGAGCGCTTCCCTTGAAATGCGAGCGGAATGGCGGGTATTATTTCCTGACCAAGCAGGGAAAGGATCCCTCATCTCGAGCTTCGATACCAAAACGGCGTCTCCTCTGGATGTGGGCGGGACCCTCGTGCTTCCTCTCGAGTGGCGACGGGTATGTCGGGGAACTTCTTGAGTTGCAGCAAGGACCCTTTTGAATTTCCAGAATTTAGGTGTGATGAGCCTCCAGACGCCTCAGAGGAAATGGGCCTTATCTCGCCTGGAGGGGAGAACCTCCTGGATTTTCCAGAGTTGGGCAGGGTCTCTCGAGTTACGACAGGGACCTCAGGGACCCGCTCTGGTGGCCTCAGGAAAGGCCAGTGCCCATGGGAGTTGCAAGGGCGCCTTTCGGGATTCCTCTCCGGTCGATGTCGGGGCCTAAGACCTTTTGTGGAGTCGGGGCTGGAACCGGAGGATTCCTCTTCAGTGCTGACATGGATCTTGGCTTACTTCTGGAGTTTCCCCTGGGGAGTCTGTGCTCATCTCATGTGGGGGCATGCACGTGAGCTCTCCTCAGGAACTGTAGCAGCAGTGTCACACTTCCCGTCGCGTGGATCAAGGGATCTGTGGCTTTCCCTCGAGGCTTTCCAACGAGGCTTTCCCACAGGGCTGACCACGTTCCATGGTGTAGTGAGTGGATCCTCGGCGTGAAAGTAGAGTCAGTGCAGGGAAAGCAAGTTCCTCTGGAATGGACTGACATCTGGGGGTCCCTTGGAATTGTGGCACGACACTGGGGTTTCTCTCGCTTTTCCTGTTGAGAGCGCCTCCTCTTGAGATGCGGCGGGAATGGCGGGAATCCTTTCCCGATGAAGCAGTGAAAGGATCCCACCTCTCGAGCTAGGAGGCGGTAACGGGGCTCCTCTGGATGTGGGCGGGACGCTCGTGCTTCCTCTCGAGTGGAGACGGGTATATCCGGGAACTTGTTGAGTTGCAGGAAGGGTGTGAAGGACCCTTTGGAAGTTCCAGAGGGTAGGTGTGATTAGCCTCGAGACGCCTCAGCAGAAAGGAGCCTCACCTCGCCTGGAGGGGAGAACCTCCTGGATTTTCTCGAGTTGCTGCAGGTGCTCTCGACATACGACGGGTATCTCAGGGACCCGCTCTGGTGGCCTCAGGAAAGGCCAGTCCACAAGCGCGTTGCTCGGGGCCTCTCGGGATGCCTCTCCATCGATGCCGGGACGTAAGACCTTGTGTGGAGTCGGTGCCTGAACCTGAGGATTCCTCTCCAGTGCTGACATCGATCTTGGGTTACTTCTGGAGTCTCCCCAGGGGAGTCAGTCCTCGTCTCGAGTGGGGGCATGCACGTGCGCTTTTCTCCCGAGCTGTAGCAGCAGTGTCACGCTTCCCTTCGCGTGGATCAAGGGATCTGTGGCTTTCCCTCGAGGTTTTCCCACGAGGCTTTCCCACGAGGCTTTCCCACGAGGCTTTCCCACAGGGCTGACCCACGTGTCACCGTTGTGTTAGTCGATCCTCGGCTTGAAAGTCGAGGCAGTGCAGGGAAAACAGGTTTCCCTGGAATGGACTGAGACATCTGGGGGACTCTGGGAATGGTGGCACGACCCTGGAGTTCCTCTCGCCTTTCCTGTGGAGAGCGCCTCCTCTTGAGATGCGAGGGGAATGCCGGGAATTCTTTCCCGACCACGCAGTGAAAGGATCCCTCCTCTCGAGCCATGAGGCGGAAACGAGGCTCCTCTGGATGTGGCTGGACTCTCGTGCTTCCTCTCGAGTGGAGACGGGTATGTCGGGGAACTTCTTGAGTTGCAGCAAGGGTGTGAAGGACCCTTTGGAAGTTCCAGAGGTTAGGTCTGATTAGCCTGGGGACGCCTCAGAGGAAATTGGCCTCATCTCCCCTGGAAGGGAGAACCTCCTGCATTTTCTTGAGTTGGTGCAGATGTTCTCGCGTTACGACGGGGACCTCAGTTACCCGCTCTGGTGGCCTCAGGAAAGGCCAATCCCCATGCGAGTTGCTCGGCGGCCTCTCGGGATTCCTCTCCTGACGATGCCGGGGCCTAAGGCCTTGTGTGGAGTCGGTGCCGGAACCTGAGGATTCTTCTCCAGTGCTGACATGGATCTTGGGGTACTTCTGGAGTCTCCCCAGGGGAGTCAGTCCTCGTCTCGAGTGGGCGCCTGCACGTGCGCTTTCCTCTCGAGCTGTAGCAGCAGTGTCACGCTTCCCTTCGCGTGGATCAAGGGATCTGTGGCTTTCCCTCGAGGCTTTCCCACGAGGCTTTCCCACGAGGCTTTCCCAAAGGGCTGTCCCACGTGCCACCGTGGTGTGATTCAATCCTCGGCTTGAAAGTCGAGGCAGTGCAGGGAAAACAGGTTTCCCTGGAATGGACTGAGACATCTGCGGGACTCTGGGAATGGTGGCATGACCCTGGAAATCCTCTCGGCTTTCCTGTGGAGAGCGCCTCCTCTTGAGATGCGACGGAAACACCGGGAATTCTTTCCCGACGACGCAGGAAAAGGATCCCTCTTCTCCAGCTAGGAGGCGGAAACGGGGCTGCTCTTGATTGGGCGGGACTCTCGTGCTTCCTCTTGAGTGGAGACGGGTATGTCTGGGAACTTCTTGAGTTGTAGCAAGGGTGTGAAGGCCCCTTTGTAAGTTCCAGAGGTTAGGTGTGATTAGCCTGGGGACGCCGCAGAGGAAATGGGCTTCATCTCGCCTGGAGGGCAGAACCTCCTGCATTTTCTCTAGTTGGTGCAGGTGTTCTCCCGTTATGACGCGGACCTCAGGGACCCCCTCTGGTGGCCTCAGGAAAGGCCAGTCCCCATGCAAGTTGCACGCGACCTCTCGGGATTCCTCTCCCGTCGGTGCCGGGGCCTAAGAAATTGTGTGGAGTCGGTGCCGGAACCTGAGGATCCCTCTCCAGGGCTGACATGGATCTTGGGGTACTTCTGTAGTCTCCCCAGGGGAGTCAGTCCTGGTCTCGAGTGTGGGCATGCAAGTCCGCTTTCCTCCCGAGCTGTAGCAGCAGTGTCACGCTTCCCTTCGCGTGGATCAAGGGTTCTGTGGCTTTCCCTCGAGGCTTTCCCACGAGACTTTCCCACGAGGCTTTCCCACTGGGCTGTCCCACGTGCCACCGACGTGTGAGTCGACCCTCGGCTTTAAAAGTCGAGGCAGTGCAGGGAAAACAGGTTTCCCTGGAATGGACTGAGACATCTGGTGGACTCTGGGAATGGTGGCACGACCCGGGAGTTCCTCTTGCCTTTCCGGTGGAGAGCGCCTCCTCTTGAGATGCGACGGGAACGCCGGGAATTCTTTCCCGACCACGCAGGGAAAGATCCCTCCTCTCGAACTATGAGACGGAAACGGGGCTCCTCTGGATGTGGGCGGGACTGTCGTGCTTCCTCTCGAGTGGAGACGGGTATGTCGGGCAACTTCTTGAGTTGCAGCAAGGGTGTGAAGGACCCTTTGGAAATTCAAGAGGTTAGGTGTGATTAGCGTCGAATCGCCTCAGCAGAAATGGGCCTAATCTCGCCTGGAAGGGAGAACCTCCTGGATTTTCTCGAGTTGCGGCTGGTGCTCTCGACTAACGACGGGGACCTCAGGGACCCGCTCTGGTGGCCTCAGGAAAGGCCAGTACCCATGCGAGTTGCTCGGGGGCCTCTCGGGATTCCTCTCCCTTCGATGCCGGGCCTTTAGACCTTGTTTGGAGTCGGTGCCGGAACCTGAGGATTCCTCTCCAGTGCTGACATGGATCCTGGGGTACTTCTGGAGTCTCCCCAGGGGAGTCAGTCCACGTCTCGAGTGGGGCATGCACGTGCGCTTTCCTCCCGAGCTGTAGCAGCATTGTCACCCT
Organism: Capra hircus; assembly: GCF_001704415.2. NCBI lineage: Eukaryota > Metazoa > Chordata > Mammalia > Artiodactyla > Bovidae > Capra > Capra hircus. Next base: position 5,016 of record NW_017196133.1, read on the forward strand.
TCCCTTTGCGTGGATCAAGGGATCTGTGGCTTTTCCTCGACGCTTTCCCACGAGGCTTTCCCACGAGGCTTTCCCACAGGGCTGTCCCACGTGCCACCATGGTGTGAGTGGATCCTCGGCTTGAAAGTCGAGGCAGTGCAGGGAAAACAGGTTTCCCTGGAATGGACTGAGACATCTGGGGGACTCTGGGAATGGTGGCACGACCCTGGAGTTCCTCTCGCCTTTCCTGTGGACAGCGCCTCCTCTTGAGATGCGACGGGAACGCCGGGAATTCTTTCCCGACCACGCAGAAAAGGATCCCTCCTCTCGAACTTGGAGGCGGAAACGGGGCTCCTCTGGATGTGGCCGGGACTCTCGTGCTTCCTCTCGAGTGGAGACTGGTATGTTGGGAACTTCTTGAGTTGCAGCAAGGGTGTGAAGGATCCTTTGGAATTCCAGAGGTTAGGTGTGTTTAGAGTCGAGACGCCTTAGCGGAAATGGGCCTCATCTCTTGGATGGGAGAATCTCCTGGATTTTTTCGAGTTGCGGTACTTGCTTTCGCCTTACGACGGGGAGCACTGGGACCCGCTCTGGTGGCCTCAGGAAAGGCCAGTCCCCATGCGAGTTGCTCGGGGCCTCTCGGGATTCCTCTCCCGTCGATGCCAGGGCCTAAGACCTTGTGTGGAGTCGGTGCCTGCCGGGGTCCAGCCCCAGTGGATCCAGGTAATTTGAAGGGTGGACGGCGTTGGCTTGGAAAGACTTGTTTGTTTATTAATGTAAGATTAGATTAAGAAACTATAGTGTAGTAAGAAGATTAAGTGGAGGAAGAGGGCTGAATAGCTTGGTTTACGTGGAAGGCCAATAAAATTCCAGACAAGGAATTTGCACCATCTACGTTGGGCCACCGGCGCCCGCTTGAATATCTAAGGGTGCCTCGCCTTAAGCTCCCTTTCGTGCGGGTCTTAACAGCCGGGGCAAGTAAGTAGACCTGGCGAGCCTCCGCGCCCCAGATGGAGATTCAGCCTGAAGTTAAAGTAAAGAGCAGAGAGAGGGAAGGGGAGAGAAGAAGAGAGAGAGAGAGACATGGGGGAGCCAGAGTCCCAAGAAACCAGGCCGAGAGACTAGTTCGAGAAACTGGCCCCCATCCTTTATTGTTCAGAAGGCCTTTTATACTTTTGATAAAACACGGAGATCATTGGGTAACACAAAATTATGTAGCGTTCGCAACCCAGATTCTTTCCGTATATCATTTTGTATACAAAAGGTCTCAGGTGATTTACATTATCTTTTGGCCAAGAGGCTTGTTAACACTTTTTGGCTCTCTTCCTTAATGAATGATAATTTTGTTTCCCCTGAAGTGTTTTTTTTTTTTTAATCTGCATCTCCTTAAAGCATTAAAGTTACATCTCTATAGAACAAAGGTGCAGTGGGATATAACAAAGAAGGTACTTAACTCAAAGATCTAATGTTGCTAATACCAGGTCTACTACTTGTTTTTCTATATACCAACTATATCTAAAAATAAAGGATATGAAAATTTGCAGCAAGCATTGACCCAAAAAATGAAACCTTTAATCAGTCCTATTCTAAAGATTTTGACTCCTCGGAAGCTCCTACATTCCTAGGATGTTTTAAGCTTCCTGTGCCTCCTGCCTCAGGAGGCTTCAAACAATCACATGCGCAGCTGTACGAGTCCTGCAGGCAGGCTAGAAAGCCATCGGAGGGGTTTTTGGATTGAAACACTCTTTCAAATGCAGAAGACTAAAGCCCTGATTTGACTTTTTCCAGAAAATGTCAGAAGAGTGGAAAAGCAGAGCACAAAAGCCGGCAGATTTTTGTTGGGGTACGTGCTTAGGAATTTCCAGAGGGATCCCTGAAGTCTGAGCACGCCTTGCGTATGTCAGCTTCCTTCCTCATGACCTTGTCACGGGCGGGATTCCTCACACTGGCTCCCAGCATCTCACCCTGTTTTATTTTAAATAATTAATTATTTATGTTTAAAATCAGGTGCAGTTCTGTCGCGAGATTCCGAATGCTCTGCCGAAGAATCTAGACAATACAGGGAAGAATGATTACGAGGAGCAAGATTATAAAGAGTAGACAGAATAGTCTTTCCAGAAATGAAGTTAGAGAAAGTGTGGAAAAAGTCATTGGCTTCTCCTGAGGTGGTAAAATCTAATCGGGAGTGTTCCAAGGTCTGAATCTGGTTATGCAGTTTCCCTAAGTCTAAACTAATATCTGAGCTGTTCCAAAACACCTAAAACTTGATTTTTTAACATATTGGGCATTTACACTTGTTGAGTCAATGACCGCTGCCATAGTAACAATAACAGTTATTGTAACACAGCAAGAACATAATTATCATATCAATAAGTTGTTACAGTTACAGGACATCTTTAAAACCACAAAAGAGCAGACATTACTTTGAGGAGTTAAACAAGATGAAAACATCCATGGTTGACAAGTCGCTACATTAGGTACGTTAAGTTTTCTGGAATCATTGGTGAAAAGAAGAACATAAGGAGAGGATAGACAAGCCAAAATAGAGTAAATAGAGTCATTTTCTGGTTGGAGTTTGCGCTGCAGCAGCTGTTAGTCCCGCCGGGATCTTGATGTTTCTTTTGCCTCTTCTGCCGGTGGGAGCAGCGGCCTTCACCCCGCCCTCTGACACTGGCGCTGTAACGGGGCTGCGAGTGCGGTGCACTGGGTTCCGTCAGTCAGGCTGGCCCCGCCCGCAGCTTTTGGTGCACGGCTGTTTCCCGCGGCGGTGGCGGCAGAGAAGTTCCCTTTTTCTTTTGTGGCGAATCAGTCTGTCCGGGATCCAAATTGACGAATCTGCACCCTGTGGAAAAAATATAAACACTTCCTCGACCCGCAGCAAATTCTGGGTCGGGATCTTTTTGTTATCTGGAGATCTTTTTGCTTTACCAATGGCTTTTTTATTTTACTGTTCCAAACGAATCAGCATTTAACTTATTACAAAGAGAACATGTTGTAAAATCTGATGGGGAAAACTATACTTAATTTCTCCTTTTTTAATTTTTGAATTAACAAAGCACGTGAGGGTAAATGATGCAAGATCTGATCACAAGAATTTCCTATAGCAATCTGCCAATCATCAAACATTTGAAAAGCATCAAGTTGTTTTTTGTTATATGGAATTACAATTTTTGATGGCTCTTTACTAAACAATTTAATAAATCAGTATGCTTGAATTAATCTTTTAAATTAATATGGCAGTAATTTTTTCTTAGGCAGAGGCCATTGTTCCACCAAGTTGGGATAAGATAAAACTATTTTTTGGGGGGTCATTAGATGGAACCAATGGGCCTTCTTGTCACAAGCATCCTGTAGGTATACATTTTGTGGCAAGAAATAATTTAATCTCCTTTTTTGGCAATATTAATCTTAATTAACTGATCATTTAAAGCCTCATTCACTTTAACGAAAGCCAACTGTGTCACACTAGTCAACTTTTTCTTAGAACTGGGATTAGGATTGTTTTTTTCAGCAATCAAACAAAAGGCTTTAAAATCTACAAAAGTCAGTTTTAAATGTGGGCATATCCAATTAATATCAACTAATAATTTTTGGAAATCATTTAAAGTTAGTAAACAATCTCTCAG
>NW_017196134.1:0-8619 GCF_001704415.2 Capra hircus
GTCTCCACTCGAGTGGAAGCACGAGAGTTCTGCCCACATCCAGAGTAGCCCCGTTTCCGGCTTCTAGCTCGAGAGGAGGGATCCTTTCCCTGCGAGGTCGGGATAGAATTCCCTGCGTTCCCGTCGCATCTCAAGAGGAGGCGCTCTCCACAGGAAAGGCGAGAGATTTCCAGGGTCATGCCACCATTCCCAGAGTCCCCCCAGATATCTCAGTCCATTCCAGGGAAAACTGTTTTCCCTGCACTGCCTCGACTTTCAAGAGGAGGATTGACTCACACCACGGTGGCACGTGGGACAGCCTGTGGGAAAGCCTCGTGGGAAAGCCTCAAAGGGGAAAGCCTCGAGGGAAAGCCACAGATCCCTTGATCCACGCCAGGGGAAGCGCGAAACTGCTGCTACAGCTCGGGAGGAAAGCGCACGTGCATGCCCCCACTCGAGACAAGGACTGGCTCCCTGGGGAGACTGCAGAAGTACCCCAAGATCCATGTCAGCACTGGAGAGGAATCCTCAGGTTTCGGTACGACTCCACACAAGGTCTTAGGCCCTGGCATCGAAGGGAGAGGAATCCCAAGAGGCCCCGAGCAACTCGCATGGGGACTGGCCTTTCCTGAGGCCACCAGAGCGGGTCCCGGATGTCCCCAAGGTAAGTCGAGAGCACCTGCTGCAACTCGAGAAAATCCAGGAGGTTCTCCTCTCCAGGAGAGACGAGGCCCATTTCCGCTCCGCCGTCTCGAGGCTAATCACACCTAACCTCTGGAAATTCCAAAGGGTCCTTTACCCCCTTGCTGCAACTCAAGCATTTCCCCGACATACCCGTCTCCACTCGAGAGGAAGCACGAGAGTCCCGCCCACATCCAGAGGAGCCCCGATTCCGCCTCCTAGCTCGAGAGGAAGGGACCATTCCCTGCGTGGTCTTGAAAGAATTCCCGCATTCCAGTCGCATCTCAGGAGGATGCTCTCTCCACATGAAAGGCGAGAGGAACTCCAGGTTCATGTCACCATTCCCAGAGACCCCCAGATATCTCAGTCCATTCCAGGGAAACATGTTCTCCCTGAACTGCCTCGAATTTCAAGCCGAGGATCGACTCACACCACGGTGGCACGTGGGACAGACCCTTGGGAAAGCCTCGTGGGAAAGCCTAGTGGGAAAGCCTCGAGGGAAAGCCACAGGTCCCTTGATCCATGCGAAGGGAAGCGTGACACTGCTGCTACAGCTCGGGAGGAAAGCCCACGTGCATGCCTCCACTCGAGACGAGGACTGACTCCCCTGGGGAGACTCCAGAAGTACCCAAAGATCCATGTCAGCACTGGAGAGGAATCCTCAGGTTCCGGCACCGACTCCACACATGGTCTTAGGCCTCGGCATCGACGGGAGAGGAATCCCGATAAGACCCCGAGCAACTCGCATGGGGACTGGCCTTTCCTGAGGCCACCAGAGCGGGTCCATGATGTCCCCTTCAGAAGTCGAGAGCACCTGCGGCAACTCGAAAAAACCCAGGAGGTGCTCCCCTCCAGGCGAGATGAGGTTCATTTCCTATAAGGCGTCTCAAGGCTAATCACACCTAACCTCTGGAACTTCCAAAGGGTCCTTCACACCCTTGCTACAACTCAAGAAGTTCCCCGACAAACCCGTCTCCACTCGAGAGGAAGCACGAGAGTCCCGCCCACATCCAGAGGAGCCCCGTTTCCTCCTCCTAGCTCGAGAGGAGGGATCCTTTCCCTGCGTGGTCGGGAAAGAATTCCCAGCGTTCCGTCGCATCTCAAGAGGAGGCGCTCTCCACAGGAAAGCGAGAAGAACTCCAGTGTCGTATCACCATTCCCAGAGTCCCCCAGATGTCTCAGTCCATTCCAGGGAAACCTGTTTTCCCTGCACTGCCTCGACGTTCAAGCCGAGGATCGACTCACCCACGGTGGCACGTGGGACAGCTCTGTGGGAAAGCCTCGTGGGAAAGCCTCGTGGGAAAGCCAAAGCCACAGATCCCTTGATCCACACTAAGGGACCGTGACACTGCTGCTACAGCTCGGGAGGAAAGTGCACGTGCATGCCCCCCTCGAGACGAGGACTGACTCCCCTCGGTAGACTCCAGAAGTACCCCAAGGTCCATGTCAGCACTGGAGAGGAATCCTCAGGTTCTGAACCGACTCCACACAAGATCTTAGGCCCCGGGATCGACAGAAGAGGAATCTCGAGTGTCCCCGAGCAACTCGCATGGGGAATTGCCTTTCCTGAGGCCACCAAAGCGGGTCTCTGAGGACACTGTGGTAAGTGGAGAGCACCAACCCAACTCGAGAGCAACCAGGAGGTTCTCCCCGCCAGGCGTGATGAGGCCCATTTCCTCTGAGGAGTCTTGAGGCTAATCACACCTAACCTCTGGAACTTCCAAAGGGTCCTTCACACCCTTGCTGCAACTCAAAAAGTTCCCCGACATACCCGTCTCCACTCGAGAGGAAGCGAGAGAGTCCCGCCCAAATCCAGAGGAGCCCCGTTTCCGCCTCATACCTCGAGAGGAGGGATCCTTTCCCTGTGTGGTCGGGAAAGAATTCCTGGCCTTGCTGTCACATCTCAAGAGGAGGCGCTCTCCACAGGAAAGGCGAGAGGAACTCCAGGGTCGTGCCACCATTCCCAGAGTCCCCCAGATGTCTCAGTCCATTCCAGGGAAAACTGTTTTCCCTGCACTGCCTCGATTTCATGCCGAGGATGGACTCACACCACGGTGGCACGTGGGACAGCCCTGTGGGAAAGACTCCTGGGAAAGCCTCATGGAATAGCCTCAAGGGAAAGACACTGATCCCTTGATCCACTCGACGGGAAGCGTGACACTGCTGCTACAGCTCGGGAGGGAATCGAACTGCATGCCGCCACTCGAGACGAGGACTGACTCCCCTGGGGAGACTCCAGAAGTACCCCAAGATCCATGTCAGCTTGGAGAGGAATGCTCAGGTACCGGCACCAACTCGTCACGAGGTCTTAGGCCCCGGGATCGACGGGAGAGGAATCCCGAGAGGCCCCCGAGCAACTCGCATGGGGACTGGCCTTTCCTGAGGCCACCAGAGCGGGACCCTGTGGTCCCCGTCGAAAGTCGAGAGCACTTTCCGCAACTCGAGAAAATCCAGGAGGTTCTCCCCTCCAGGTGAGATGAAGCCCATTTCCGCTGAGGCGTCTCGAGGCTAATCACGTCTATCTTCTGGAACTTCCAAAGGGTCCTTCACACCCTTGCGGCAACTCAATAAGTTCCCCGACATACCCGTCTCCACTCGAGAGGAAGCACGAGAATCCTGCCCACATCCAGAGGAGCCCCGATTCCGCCTCAAAGCTCGAGAGAAGGGATCTTTTCCCTGCGTGTGCGGGAAAGAATTCCCGGCATTCCCGTCTCATCTGAAGTGGAGGCACTCTCCCACAGGAAAGGCGAGAGGAACTCCAGGGTCGTGCCACCATTCCCAGATTCCCCGGGATGTCTCAGTCCATTCCAGGGAAAACTGTTTTCCTTGCACTGCCTCGACTTTCAAGCCGAGGATCGACTCACACCACGGTAGCACGTGGGAGAGTCCTGTGGGAAAGCCTCCTGGGAATGCTTCGTGGGAAAGCCTAGAGGGAAAGCCACTGATCCCTCGATCCACTCGAAGGGAAGCGTGACATTGCTGCTACAGCTAGGGAGGGAAGCGCACGTTATGCCCCCACTCGAGACAAGAACTGACTCCCCTGGGGAGACTCCAAAGTACCCCAAGATCCATGTCAGCAATGGAGAGGAAACCTCAGGTTCCAGAACCAACTCCACACAAGGTCTTAGGCCCCGGCATCAACGGGAGAGGAATCCCGAGAGGCCCGCGAGCAACTCCCATGGGGACTGGCCATTCCTGAGGCCACCAGAGCGGGACCCTGAGGTCCCTATCGAAAGGCGAGAGCACCTGCCGCAACTCGAGAAAATACAGGAGGTTCTCCCCTCCAGGCGAGATTAGGCCCATTTCCGCTGAGGCGTCTCGAGGCTAATCACACCTAACCTCTGGAACTTCCAAAGGGTCCTTCACACCCTTGCTTCAACTCAAGAAGTTCCCCGACATACCCGTCTCCACTCGAGAGGAATCACGAGAGTCCCGCCCAAATCCAGAGGAGCCACGTTTCCACCTAATGGATCGAGAGGAGGGATCCTTTCCCTGCGTGTTCGGGAAAGAATTCCCCGCGTTCCCGTCGCATCTCAAGAGGAGGTGCTCTCCACAGGAAAGGCGAGAGGAACTCCAGGGTCGTGCCACCATTCCCAGAGTTCCCCAAATGACTCAGTCCATTCCAGGGAAACCTGTTTTCCCTGAACTTCCTCGACTTTCAAGCCAAGGATCGACTCACACCACGGTGTCACGTGGGACAGCCCTGTGGGAAAGCCTCGTGTGGAAAGCCTCGAGGGAAAGCCACAGTTCCCTTGATCCACGCGAAGGGAAGCGACACTGCTGCTACAGCTCGGGAGGAAAGCGCACGTGCATGCCCCACTCGAGACGAGGACTGACTCCCCTGGGGAGACTCCAGAAGTACCCAAGATCCATGTCAGCACTGGAGAGGAATGCTCAGGTTCCGGCACCGACTCTACACAAGATCTTAGGCCCCGGCATCCACGGGAGAGGAATCCTGAGAGGCCCCCCGAGCAACTCGCATGGGGACTGGCCTTTCCTGAGGCCACCAGAGCGGGTCCCTGAGGTCCCCGTCATAAGTCGAGAGCACCTGCCGCAACTCGAGAAAATCCAGGAGGTTCTCCCCTCCAGGCGAGATGAGGCCCATTTCCGCTGAGGCGTCTCGAGGCTAATCACACTTAACCTCTGGAACTTCCAAAGGGTCCTTTACACCCTTGCTGCAAATCCAGAATTTCCCCGACATACCCGTCTCCACTTGAGAGGAAGCACGAGAGTCCCGCCCACATACAGAGGAGCACCGTTTCCGCCTCCTAGCTCGAGAGGAGGGATCCTTTCCCTCCGTGGTCGGGAAAGAATTCCCGGCGTTCCCGTCGCATCTCAAGAGGAGGCTCTCTCCACAGGAAAGTCGAGAGGAAGTCCAGGGTCGTGCCACCATTCCCAGATTCGCCAGATGTCTCAGTCCATTCCAGGGAAACCTGTTTTCCTTGCACTGGGTTGACTTTCAAGCCATCGATCGACTCACACCACGGTGGCACGTGGGATAGCCCTGTGGGAAAGCCTCGTGGGAAAGCCACAGATCCCTTGATCCAGGCGAAGGGAAGCATGACACTGCTGCCACAGCTCCGGAGGTAAGCGCACGTGCATGCGCCCACTCAAACGAGGACTGACTCCCCTGGGGAGACTCCAGAAGTACCCCAAGATCCATGTCAGCACTGCAGAGGAATCCTCAGGTTCCGGCACCGACTCCACACAAGGTCTTAGGCCCCGGCATCGATGGTAGAGGAATCCCGAGGGCCCCCGAGCAACTCGCATGTGGACTGGCCTTTCCTGAGGCCACCAGAGCGGGTCCCTGAGGTCCCCGTCGTAAGTCGAGAGCACCTGCCGCAACTCGAGAAAATCCAGGAGGTTCTCCCCTCCAGGCGAGATGAAGCCCATTTCCGCTGAAGCGTCTGGAGGCTAATCACACCTAACCTCTGGAACTTCCAAAGGGTCCTTCACACCCTTGCTGCAACTCAAGAAGTTCCCCGACATACCCGTCTCCTCTCGATAGGAAGCACGAGGGTCCCGCCACATCCAGAGGAGCCCTTTCCTCCTCGTAGCTCGAGATGTGGGATCCTTTCCCTGCTTCGTCGGGAAAGAATTCCCGGCGTTCCCGTCGCATCTCAAGTGGAGGCGCTCTCCACAGGAAATGCGAGAGGAACTCCAGAGTCGTGCCACCATTCCAAGAGTCCCCTAGATGTCTCAGTCCATTCCAGAGGAACCTGTTTTCCCTGCACTACCTCGACTTTCACGCCGAGGTTCGACTCACACCTCGGCGGCATGTGGGACAGCCCTCTGGGATAGCCTCGTGGTAAAGCCTGGAGGAAAAGCCACAGATCACTTGATCCACGCGACCGGAAGTGTGACACTGCTGCTACAGCTCGGGAGGAAAGCGCACGTGCATGCCCCCATTCGAGACGAAGACTGACTTCCCTGGGGGGGCTCCAGAAGTACCCAAGATCCATGTCAGCACTGTAGAGGAATCCTCAGGTTCCTGCCCCAACTCCTCACAAGGTCTTTTTTTTTTTCTTCCTTTTTACTCTTTTCTTTGCATTTATTTAAACACAGTTCTCAAAACTTTTGAGTGAAATTGGGCCTCCTTTGGTAAGCAAAGAACCTGAAAGTAGTATTTAAAAAACGAACAGGCAAAGTCTTCAGATCATCCACAACACAGGTGTAGTGTTCCCTTCTTTTTCTCAAAACTCTGAAGCACCCAGTTTTTCCATATAGTCTTAAAAGCTAGAAGAACAAGAGTACATTTGTGGTGGAATATTATTTTCACTTGCTGATTACTAATTGAAATACCATTATCCCCTTCTAACAGCTTTAAGAAATAGCCTTTTTAAGGCATACATTGTGCAACTCATCTTATTCCCTGCTATGTATAATACAGATTACATAAAGGCTGTCAAAGTCACATTTATATAAGCATTAAGCATTTGCATTTGCTGTATTGAAAGATCTTTAGTTTTTAACACTAGCAGTATAGAGTTACAGAGCGTAATTTTTATCACTTAACTGCAGGTATATTAAGTATGGTATGTTTCATGGACTCGAGGAAAACGGGCATTTTTTTCTTTAATTTACTACTGACAATCTAATCAGAACAGTTCTCCTAAGCATTGATATGTTAGAAAGAAAAGTAAAACCAAACGTTATTGTTGCTTTTTGCCATTTGGTAGCATTTTACACACAGGCTTCAATCTTCAGAATACCCTGTATTCAGTAGAAAAACCATTTAAATGAAGTTCTGTACAATAGAAACTTCTCAGCAGTCAAAATTTTAGACTGTAAAAAATACATGTAAAACATACTTTTCTGAAAACACTTAACTTTGAACAAAGCACCGAACTACACAAATGCAGAATGAAAACAGCATTTCAACTCCACCAAAAGTAGTCATCATAAAAGGTGTAAAAGTCACCTAACTTCACCAGGCACTGTTCACTTTTTAAACAGGAGACAATAAAAAATATTGTCCACAAACAATATCCCAACTCTAGGGCAGGTTTCAGAAAGTCTTCATCTTCATGCTTTAATAGCGACGAGGTGAGTATGATCGCGATCTGGAACGTGATCTGTATCCTCCACGACTATAGTAGGGAGAAGGTGACCGTCTTCTGTATTTCTGATCCCTGTCTTGAGCAGCTCTCCATCCTCCTCCTCCTCCTCCTCCTCCTCCTCTGTACGATCTGCTGTAATAGTCCCGATCATCATAGCCTCGATCATATCCTCTGTCATAGTAATCTCGACGGCGTGAGCTGCCATAGGTAGGTCTCCCATGTAAATTCCTGCTGTTGGAGTATGTGGTCTTTTCGTTATGGAGAAGTCAACTCTGATCCTACATCCATCAAGCTCCATTCCATTGGCACACTCTTTTGCTTCCTTGGCATCATCTACATTTTCAAAGTATACAAAGGCAAATCCTCTTGAACGTCTAGACTGCTGGTCATATACAATAGATACATCAGCAATTGGGCCATATTTAGAGAACATTTCTCTTAGATCTCTTTCTGTAGTATACAAGCTCAATCCAAATACTCCAAGACAACAGTTAGGATCAGGATTTGCCCGATTCCCAACATGACGCCAGCGAGTAGACATGGGAGAATGACTGTGGCTATGCCGTCTTCGATAATCTCTGCTGTAAGATCTGCTACGAGATCTTCTATGGGACCGGGACCGAGATCGTGACCTTGTATAATGCCTCCGAGAACTTCTTCTGGATCTAGACCTAGATTCCGATCTGGACCTGGACTTTGATCTGGAACGCCTGGAATCTTCCTTGGAGCGAGACCTTGCAGGGGTATGACTTGCAGATTTCCCAGATCCATGAGCACTTCCGCTTCTGGAAGCAGAACGGGATTCCCCCTCGCCGTAGTTCTCCTCGCCGCTGTCGCTCATGACTTTCACTGCTGTCGCCGCTCGATGTGCTTCAATCGAAGCTGCCAACCTCTCGCACCTTCAGTGTAGAGGCTCCGCCGCAGCCTCACACCACACACCGGTGCCCCAGGCACTGAGAACCGAAACGCTCCGCGTCGCCTCCGCTCGGGCTCTCCACACAAGGTCTTAGGCCCCGGCATCGACGTGAGAGGAATCCTGAGAGGCCCCCTAGCAACTCCCATGGGCACTGGCCTTTTCTGAGGCCACAGGAGCGGGTCCCTGAGGTCCCCATCCTAAGACGAGAGCACCTGCTCCAACTCAAGATAATCCAGGAGGTTCTCCCCTCCAGGCGAGATGAGGCCCATTTCCCCTGAGGCATCTCGAGGCTAATCACACCTAACCTCTGGAACTTCCAAAGGGTCTTTGACACACCCTGCTGCAAGTCAAAGAAGATCACCGACATACCCGTCTCCACTCGAGATGAAGCACGAGGGTCCCGCCCACATCCAGAGGAGCCCCGTTTCCGCCTCGTATCTAGAGAGGAGGGATCCTTTCCCTGCGTGGTCGGGAAAGAATTCC
>NW_017196135.1:0-8619 GCF_001704415.2 Capra hircus
AAGAGACAACAACCTGGGCGCCTCATCTCGCCTGGAGCGGAGAACCGTCCTGTGATTTTCTCGAGTTGCGGCAGGTGGCTTCGACCTTACCAGGTCCTCCAATTACGACGGGACGACATCAGGGACCGCTTGGTGGCCTCCAGGAAACGTCCAGTCCCAATCGCGATTGCTCGCCGGACTCTCGGAGACCTTCACCTCTCCTCGAAACTGCCACGGGGCCTAAGACTTGTTGAGTCGCGTGCCAGGAACCTGAGGATTCTCTCCACGTGCTGGACAATGGATCTTAGGGTACTCCTGAGTCTCTCCAATGGGGAGTCCGTCCTCGTCCTCCATTGGCAGGGGCCTGCACCATGGCGCTTTCCCTCTCGACGGAAATGCTAGCAGCCAGCTGTCCACGCCGCCGGCATTCGGCTTAAGACCTTGTGTGGCGTCGGTGCCGGAACCTGAGAATTCTCTCCAGTGCTGACATGGATCTTGGGTACTTCTGAAGTCTCCCAGGGGAGTCAGTCCTCCTCTCAAGTGGCCTGCACGTGCGCTTTCCTGTCGAGCTGTAGCAGCAAGTGTCGCTTCCCTTCTCTCGATCAAGGGATCTGTGCTTTCCTTCGAGGCTTTCCCACGAGTTTCCCACGAGGCTTCCCACAGGGCTGTCCCACGTGCACCGTGGTGTGAGTCGATCCTCGGCTTGAAAGTCGAGGCACTGCAGGAAAACAGGTTTCCTGGAATGGACTGAGACATCTGGGGTCTATGGGTATGGTGGCACGACCCTGGAGTTCCTCTCGCCTTTCCTGTGGAGAGCGCCTCCTCTTGAGATGCGATGGGAACTCGGGGAATTCTTTCCCCACGATGAAGGGAAAGATCCCTCCTCTCGAGCTAGGAGGCGGAAACGGGGCTTCTCTGGATGTGGGCGGGACTCTCGTGCTTCCTCTCGATTGGAGACGGGTATGTCTGGGAACTCTTGAGTTGCAGTAAGGGTGTGAAGGACCCTTTGGAAGTTCCTGATGTCAGATGTGATTAACCTCGAGACGCCACAGCGGAAATGGGCCTCATCTCGCCTGGAGGGGGAACCTTCTGGATTTTCTCGAGTTGCGGCAGGGGCTCTCGACTTACGACCGGGGACCTCAGGGACCCGCTCTGGTGGCCTCAGGAAAGGCCAGTCCCCGTGCGAGTTGCTGGGCGGCCTCTCGGAATTCCTCTCCCGTCGATTCTGGGGCCTAAGACCTTGTGAGGAGTCTGTGCCGGAAACATAGGATTCCTCTCCAGTGCTGACATGGATCTTGGGGTGCTTCTGGAGTGTCCCAGGGGAGTCAGTCCTCGTCTCGAGTGGGGGCATGCACGTGCGCTTTCCTCCCGAGCTGTAGCAGCAGTGTCGTGCTTCCCTTCAGTGTGGATCAAGGGATCTGTGCTTTCCCTCGAGGCTTTCCCATGAGGCTTTCCCACGAGGCTTTCCCATGAGGCTTTCCCACAGGGCTGTCCTGCGTGCCACCGTGGTGTGTGTCGATCCTCGGCTTGAAAGTCGAGGCAGTGTAGGGAAAACAGGTTTCCTTGGAATGGACTGAGACATCTGGGGACTCTGGGAATGGTGGCACGACCCTGGAGTTCCTCTCGCCTTTCCTGTGGAGAGCGCCTCCTCTTGAGATGGGACGGGAACGCCGGGAATTGTTTCCCGACCACGCAGGGAAAGGATCCCTCCTCTCGAGCTAGGAGCGGAAACGGGGATCCTCTGGATGTGGGCGGGACTCGCGTACTTCCTCTCGAGTGGAGACGGGTATGTCGGGGAACTTCTTGAGTTGCAGCAAGGGTGTGAATGACCCGTTGGAATTTCCAGAGGTTAGGTGTGATTAGCCTCGAGACACCTCAGTGGAAATGAGCCTCATCTCGCCTGGAGGATAGAACCTCCTGGATTTTCTCGAGTTGCGACAGGTGCTCTCGACTTACGACGGGGACCACAGGGACCCGCTCTGGTTGCATCAGGAAAGGCCAGTCCCCATGCGAGTTGCTCAGGGGCCTCTCGGGATTCCTCTCCCGTCGATGCTGGGGCCTAAGACCTTGTGTGGAGTCAGTGCCGGAAAGTGAGGATTCCTCTCCAGTGCTGACATGGATCTTGGGGTACTTCTGGAGTCTCCCCAGGGGAGTCAGTCCTCGTCTCGAGTAGGGGGCATGCACGTGCGCTTTCCTCCCGAGCTATAGCAGCAGTGTCGTGCTTCCCTTCGTGTGGATCATGGGATATGTGGCTTTCCCTCGACGCTTTCCCACGAGGCTTTCCACAAGGCTTTCCCACGAGGCTTTCCCACAGGGCTGTCCCATGTGCCACCGTGGTGTGAGTCGATCCTTGGCTTGAAAGTCGAGGTAGTGAGGGAAACAGGTTTCCCTGGAATGGACAGAGACATCTGGGGGACTCTGGGAATGGTGGCACGACCCTGGAGTTCCTCTTGCCTTTCCTGTGGAGAGCGCCTCCTCTTGAGATACGACGGGAATGCCGGGAATTCTTTCCCGACCACGCATGGAAAGGTTCCCTCCTATCGAGCTAAGAGACGGAAACGGGGCTCCTCTGGATGTGGGCATGACTCTCGTGCTTCCTCTCGAGTGGAGACGGGTATGTCGGGGAACTTCTTGAGTTGCAGCAAGGGTGTGAAGGACCCTTTGGAAGTTCCAGATGTTAGATATGATTAGCCTCGAGACGCCTCAGCGGAAATGGGCCTCATCTCGCCTGGAGAGGAAAACCTCCTGGATTTTCTCGAGTTGCGGCAGGTGCTCTCGACTTACGACTGGGAACCACAGGGACCTGCTCTGGTGGCTTCAGTAAAGGCCAGTCCCCATGCGAGTTGCTCGGGGCCTCTCGGGATTCCTCTCCCTTCGATGCTGGGGCATAAGATCTTGTGTGGAGTCGGTCCCGGTATCTGAGGATTCCTCTCCAGTGCTGACATGGAACTTGGGGTACTTCTGGAGTCTCCCCAGGGGAGTCAGTCCTCGTCTCGCGTGGGGGCATGCACGTGCGCTTTCCTCCCGAGCTGTAGCAGCAGTGTCACGCTTCCCTTCGCGTGGATCAAAGCATCTGTTGCTTTCCCTCGAGGCTTTCCCATGAGGCTTTCCCACCAGGCTTTCCCACCAGGCTTTCCCAAAGGGCTGTCCTACGCGCCACCGTGGTGTGAGTTGATCCTCGGCTTGAAAGTCGAGGCAGTGCAGGGAAAACAGGTTTCCCTGGAATGGACTGAGTCATCTGGGGACTCTGGGAATGGTGGCACTACCCTGGAGTTCCTCTCGCCTTTCCTGTGGATTGCCCCTCCTCTTGAGATGCGACGGGAAAGCCGGGAATTCTTTCCCGACCACGCAGGGAAAATATCCCTCCTCTCGAGCTGCGAGGCGGAAACGGGGCTCCTCTGGACGTGGGCGGAACTCTCGTGCTTCCTCTCGAGTGGAGACGGTATGTCGGGGAACTTCTTGAGTTGCAGCAAGGGTATGAAAGTCCCTTTGGAAGTTCCAGAGGTAAGGTGTGATTAGCGTCGAGACACCTAAGGGGAAATGGGCCTCATCTCGCCTGGAGGGGAGAACCTCCTGGATTTTCTCCAGTTGCGGCAGGTACTCTCGACTTACGTCGGGGACCTCAGGAACCCGCTCTGGTGGCCTCAGGAAGGCCAGTCCCCATGAGAGTTGCTCGGGGGCCACTCAGGATTCCTCTCCCTTCGATGCCGGGGTCTAAGATCTTGTGTGGATTCGGTGCCGGTACCTGAGTATTTCTCTCCAGTGCTGAAATGGATTATGGGGTACTTCTGGAGTCTCCCCAGGGGAGTCAGTCCTCGTCTCGAGTGGGGGCATGCACGTGCGCTTTCCTTCCAAGCTGTGGCAGCAGTGTGGGGCTTCCCTTCGCGTGGATCAAGGGATCTGTGGCTTTCCCTCTAGGCTTTCCCTAGAGGCTTTCCGACGAGGCTTTCCCACAGGGCTGTCCCACGTGCCACCGTGGTGTGAGTCGATCCTCGGCTTGAAAGTCGAGGCAGTGCAGGGAAAACAGGTTTCCCTGGAATGGACTGAGACATCTGGTGGACTCTGGGAATGGTGGCACGACCCTGGTGTTCCTCTCGCCTTTCCTGTTGAGATCGCCTGCTCTTGAGAAGCGACGGGAATGCCGGGAATTCTTTCCCGAACACGCAGGGAAAGGATCCCTCCTCTCGAGCTAGGAGGGGGAAATGGGGCTCCTCTGGATGTGGGCGGGACTCTCGTGCTTCCTCTCGAGTGGAGACGGGAAAGTCAGGGAACTTCTTGAGTTGCAGCAAGGGTGTGAAGGACCCTTTGGAAGTTCCAGAGGTTAGGTGTGATTAGCCTCGAGAAGCCTCAGCGGAAATGGGCCTCATCTCTCCAGGAGGGGAGAACCTCCTGGATTTTCTCGAGTTGCGGCAGGTGCTCTCAACTTACAACGTGGACCTCAGGGACCCGCTCTGGTGGCCTCAGGAAAGGCCAGTCCCCAAGCGAGTTGCTTGGGGGCCTTCGGGATTCCTCTCCCGTTGATGCCGGGGCCGAAGATCTTGTGTGGATACGGTGCCTGAAACTGAGGTTTCCTCTCCAGTGCTGACATGGATCCTGGGGTACTTCCGGAGTCTCCCAAGGGGAGTCAGTCCACGTATCGAGTGGGGCATGCACGTGCGCTTTCCTCCCGAGCTGTTGCAGCAGTGTCACGATTCCCTTCCTGTGGATCAAGGGATCTGTGGCTTTCCCTCGAGACTTTCCCACGAGGCTTTCCCACGAGGCTTTCCCACAGGGCTGTCCCACGTGCCACCGTGGTGTGAGTCGATCCTCGGCTTGAAAGTCCAGGCAGTGCAGGGAAAACAGGTTTCCCTGGAATGGACTGAGACATCTGGGGGACTCTGGAATGGTGGCACGACCCTGGAGTTCCTCTCGCCTTTCCTGTGGAGAGCGCCTCCTCTTGAGATGCGACCGGGAACGCCGGGAATTCTTTCCCGGGCACGCAGGGAAAGGATCCCTCCTCTCGAGCTAGGAGGCGGAAACGGGGCTCCTCTGGATGTGGGCGGGACTCTCGTCCTTCCTCTCGAGTGGAGACGGGTATGTCGGGGAACTTCTTGAGTTGCAGCAAGGGTTCAAGGACCCTTTGGAAGTTCCAGAGGTTAGATGTGACTAGCCACGAGACGCCTCAGAGGAAATGGGCCTCATCTCGCCTGGAGGGGAGAACCTCCTGGATTTTCTCGAGTTGCGGCAGGTGCTCTCGACTTACGACGGGGACATCAGGGACCCGCTCTGGTGGCCTCAGGAAAGTCCAGTCCCCATAGCGAGTTGCTCGTGGGACTCTCGGGATTCCTCTCCCGTCGATGCCGGGCCTAAGACCTTGTTTGAAGTCGGTGCCGGAACCTGAGGATTCCTCTCCAGTGCTGACATGGATCTTGGGGTACTTCTGGAGTCTCCTCAATGGGAGTCGGTCCTCGTCTCGAGTGGGGGCATGCACGTGCGTTTTCTTCCCGAGCTCTAGCAGCAGTGTCACGCTTCCCTTCGCGTGGATCAAGGGATCTGTGGCTTTCCCTCCAGGATTTCCCACGAGGCTTTCCCATGAGGCTTTTCCACAGGTCTGTCCCAGGTGCCACCGTGGTGTGAGTCGATCCTCGGCTTGAAAGTGGAGGCAGTGTAGGGAAAACAGGTTTCTTGGAATGGACTGAGACATCCGGGGGACTCTGGGAATGGTGGCACGACCCTGGAGTTTCCTCTCGCCTTTCCTGTGGAGAGCGCCTCCACTTGAGATGCGACGGGATCGCCGGGAATTCTTTCCCGAACACGCAGGGAAAGGATCCCTCCTCTCGAGCTAGGAGGGGGAAATGGGGCTCCTCTGGATGTGGGCGGGACTCTCGTGCTTCCTCTCGAGTGAAGACGGGTACGTCGGGCAACTTCTTGAGTTGCAGCAAGGGTGTGAAGGACCCTTTGGAAGTTCCAGAGGTTAGGTGTGAATAGCCTCGAGAAGCCTCAGCGGAAATGGGCCTCATCTCTCCAGGAGGGGAGAACCTCCTGGATTTTCTCGAGTTGCGGCAGGTGGTCTCAGCTTACGACGGGGACCTCAGGGACCCGCTCTGGTGGCCTCAGGAAAGGCCAGTCCCCAAGCGAGTTGCTTGGGGGCCTCTCGGGATTCCTCTCCTGTCGATTCTGGCGCCTAAGACCTTGTGTGGAGTCCGTCCCGGAACCTGAGGATTCGCTCTGCTAGTGGTGACATGGATCTTGGGGTACTTCTGGAGTCTGCCCAGGGGAGTCAGACCTCGTCTTGATTGGGGCATTCACGTGCGATTTCCTCCCGAGCTGTAACAGCAGTGTCACGCTTCCGTTCGCGTGCATCAAGGGATCTGTGGCTTTCCCTCGAGGGCTTTCCCACGAGGCTTTCCCTCAGGGCTGTCCCTCGTGCCACCGTGGTGTGAGTCGATCCTCGGCTTGAAAGTCGAGGCAGTGCAGGGAAAACAGGATTCCCTGGAATGGACTGAGACATCTGGGGGACTCTGGGAATGGTGGCACGACCCTGGAGTTCCTCTCGCCTTTCCTGTGGAGAGCGCCTCCTCTTGAGATGCGACGGGAACGCCGGGAATTCTTTCCCGACCACGCAGGGAAAGGATCCCTCCTCAGGAGCTAGGAGGTGGAAACGGGACTCCTCTGGATGTGGGTCGAACTCATCGTGCTTCCTCTCGCGTGGACACGGGTATGTCGGGAAACTTCTTGAGTTGCAGCAAGGGTGTGAAGGACCCTTTGGAAGTTCCAGAGGTTAGGTGTGATTAGCCTCCGAGACGCCTAAGCGGAAATGGGCCTCATCTCGCCTGGAGTGGAAGAACCTCCTGGATTTTCTCGAGTTGCGGCAGGTGGTCTCGAATTACGACGGGAACCTCAGGGACCCGCTCTGGTGGCCTCAGGAAAGGCCAGTCCCCAAGCGAATTGCTCTGGGGCCTCTCGGGATTCCTCTCCCGTCGATGCCAGGGGCCTAAGATCTTGTGTGGATACGGTGCCGGAACCTGAGGATTCCTCTCCAGTGCTGACATGGATCTTGGGGTACTTCTGGAGTCTCCCCAGGGGAGTCAGTCCTCGTCTCGAGTGGGGCATGCACGTGCGCTTTCCTCCCGAGCTGTAGCAGCAGTGTCACGCTTTCCCTTCGCTGTGGATTCAAGGGATCATGGTTGCTTTCCCTCGAGGCTTTCCCGCACGAGGCTTTCCCACGAGGCTTTCCCACAGGCTGTCCCACGTGCCACCTTGGTGTGAGTCGATCCTCGGCTTGAAAGTCGACGCAGTGCAGGGAAAACAGGTTTCCCTGGAATGGACTGAGACATCTGGGGACTCTGGAATGGTGGCACGACCCTGGAGTTCCTCTCGCCTTTCCTGTGGAGAGCGCCTCCTCTTGAGATGCGACGGGAACGCCGGGAATTCTTTCCCGACACGCAGGGAAAGGATCCCTCCTCCGAGATAGGAGGCGACGGGGCTCCTCTGGATGTGGGCGGGACTCTCGTGCTTCCTCTCGAGTGGAGACGGGTATGTCGGGAACTTCTTGAGTTGCAGCAATGGTATGAGAGACCCTTTGGATGTTCCAGAGTTAGATGTGATTACCTTCGAGACGCCTCAGCGGAAATGGGCCTCATCTCGCCTGGAGGGAGAACCTCCTGGATTTTCTCGACTTGCGGCAGGTGCTCTCGACTTACGACGGGGACCTCAGGGACCCGCTCTGGTGGCCTCAGGAAAGGCCACTCCCCATGCGAGTTGCCCTTGGGCCTCTCGGTATTCCTTTCCGGTCGATGCCAGGGCCTAAGACCTTGTGTGGAGTCAGTGCCGGAACCTGAGGATTCCCCTCCAGTGCTGACATGGATCTTGGGTACTTCTGGAGTCTCCCCAGGGAGTCAGTCCTCGTCTCGAGGGGGGCATGCACGTGCGCTTTCCTCTCGAGCTGTTGCAGCAGTGTCACACTTCCCTTCGCGTGGATCAAGGGATCTGTGGCTTTCCCTCGAGGCTTTCCGACGAGGCTTTCCCACAGGGCTGTCCACGTGCCACCGTGGAGTGAGTCGATCCTCGGCTTGAAAGTCGAGGCAGTGCAGGGAAAAAGGTTTCGCTGGAATGGACTGAGACATCTGGGGGACTCTGGGAATGGTGGCACGACCCTGGAGTTCCTCTGGCCTTTCCTGTGGAGAGCGCCTCCTCTTGAGATGCGACGGAAATGCCGGGAATTCTTTCCGACCACGCAGGGAAAGGATCACTCCTCTCGAACTAGGAGGCGGAAACGAGGCTCCTCTGGATGTGGGCGGACTCTCGTGCTTCCTGTCGAGTGGAGACGGGTATGTTGCGGGACTTCTTGAGTTGCAGCAAGGGTGTGAAGGACCCTTTGGAAGTTCCAGAGGTTAGGTGTGATTAGCCTCGAGACGCCTCAGCGGAAATGGGCCTCATCTCGCCTGGAGGGGAGAGCCTCCTGGATTTTCTCAAGTTGCGCAGGTCTCTCGACTTACGAAGGGGACCTCAGGGACCCGCACTGGTGGCCTCAGGAGAGGCCATTCCCCATGGGAGTTTCCTCGGGGCCTCTCGGGATTCCTCTCCGGTCGATCCCGGGCCTAAGATCTTGTGTGGAGACGGTGCCGGAACCTGAGGATTCCTCTCCAGTCCTGACATGGA
>NW_017196136.1:0-8619 GCF_001704415.2 Capra hircus
CTGAGGCCACCAGAGCGGGTCCCTGAGGTCCCCGTCGTAAGTCGAGAGCATCTGCCGCAACTCGAGAAAATCCAGGAGGTTCTCCCCTCCAGGCGAGATGAGGCCCATTTCCACTGAGGCGTCTCGAGGCTAATCACACCTAACCTCTGGAACTTCCAAAGGGTCCTTCACACCCTTGCTGCAACTCAAGAAGTTCCCGACATACCCGTCTCCACTCGAGAGGAATCACGAGTCCCGCCCTCATCCAGAGGAGCCCCGTTTCCGCCTCCTAGCTATCTCCTTAGGGCAAAGAATTCCCCGGCATTTCCGTTGCATCTCAAGAGGAGGCGCTCTCCACAGGAAAGGCGAGAGGAACTCCAGGGTCGTGCCACATTCCCAGAGTCCCCCAGATGTCTCAGTCCTTTCCAGGGAAACCTGTTTTCCCTGCACTGCCTCGACTTTCAAGCGAGGATCGACTCACACCACGGTGGCACGTGGAACAGCCCTGTGGGAAAGCCTCTTGGAAAGCCTCGGAAAGCCTCGTGGGAAAGCCTCGAGGGAAAGTCACAGATCCCTTGATCCACGCGAATGGAAGCGCGACACTGCTGCTACAGCTCGGGAGGAAATCGCATGTGCATGCCCCCACTGGAGACGAGGACTGACTCCACGGGGAGACTCCAGAAGTACCCCAAGATCCATGTCAGCACTGGAGAGGAATCCTCAGATTCCGGCACCCACACCACACAAGATCTTAGCCCCGGCATCGAAGGAGAAGAACGGACAGGCCCTCGAGCAACTCGTATGGGGACTGGCGTTTCCTGAGGCCACCAGAGCGGGTCCCTGATGTTCCCGTCGTAAGTGAGAGCACCTGCCGCAACTCGAGAAAATCCAGGAGGTTCTCCCCTCCAGGCGAGATGAGGCCCATTTCCGCTGAGGCGTCTCAAGCTAGTCACACCTAACCTCTGGAACTCCAAAGGGTCTTCACACTCTTGCTGCAACTCAAGAAGTTCCCTGACATACCCGTCTCCAATCGAGAGGAAGCACGAGAGTTCCGCCCACATCCAGAGGAGCCCCGTTTCCGCCTCCTAGCTCCAGAGGAGGATCCTTCCCTGCGTGTGGGAAAGAATTCCTGGCGTTCCCGTCGCATCTCAAGAGGAGCCGCTCTCCACAGGAAAGGCAAGAGGAACTCCAGGGTCGTTTCACCATTCCCAGAGTCCCCCAGATGTCTCAGTCCATTTCAGGGAAACCTGTTTTCCCTGCACTGCCTTGACTTTCAAGCCGAGATCGACTCACACCTCGGTGGCACTTGGGACAACCCTGTGGGAAAGCCTCGTGGGAAAGCATCGTGGAAAGCCTCCTTGGAAAGCCACAGATCCCTTGATCCACGTGAAGGGAAGCGTGACACTGCTGCTACAGCTCAGGAGGAAAGTGAACGTGCATGCCCCCACTGGGACGAGGAATGACTCCCCTGGGAGACTCCAGAAGTACCCCAAATCCATGTCAACACTGGAGAGGAATGCTCAGGTTCCGGCACCGACTCTACACAAGCTCTTAGGCACCAGCATCGAAGGGAGAGGAAACCCGAGAGGACCCCGAGAGCCCCGAGCAACTCGCCTGGGACTGGCCTTTCCTGAGGCCACCAGAGCGGGTCCCTGAGGTCTCCGTCGTAAGTCGAGAGCACCTGCCGCAAACTCCGAGGAAATCCGTTGAGTTCTCCCCTCCAGGCGAGATGAGGCCCATTTACGCTAGACGTCTCGAGGCTAATCACACCTAACCTCTGGAACTTCCAGAGGGTCCTTCACCACCCTTTGCTTCAACTCAAGAAGTTCCGCCGACATTCCCGTCTCCACTCGAGAGGAAGCACGAGAGTTCCGCCCACTTCCAAAGGAGCCCCGTTTCAGCCTCCTAGCTCGAGAGGAGGGATCCTTTCCCTGCGTGGTCGGGAAAGAATTCCCGGCTTCCCGTCGCATCTCAAGAGGAGGCGCTCTCCACAGGAAAGGTGAGAGGAACTCCAGGGTCCTGCCACATTCCCAGAGTCCCCCAGATGTCTCAGTCCATTCCAGGGAAACCTGTTTTCCCTGCACTGCCTCGACTTTCAAGCGAGGATCGACTCACACGACGGTGGCACGTGGACAGCCCTGTGGGAAAGCCTCGTGGGAAAGCCTCGTGGGAAAAGCCTCGAGGGAAAGCCACAGATCCCTTGATCCACACCAAGGGAACCCGTGACACTGCTGCTACAGCTCGGGAGGAAAAGCGCACATCCATGCCCACACTCGAGACGAGGACTGACTCCAATGGGGAGACTCCAGAAGTACCCCAAGATCCATGTCAACATTGGAGAGGAATCCTCAGGTTCGGGCACCGAATCCACACAAGGTTTTAGACGCCGGCATCGACGGGAGTGGAATCCCGAGAGGCCCCCGTGAGGCCCCGAGCAACTCGCATGGGGACTTGCCTTTCCTGAGGCCACCAGAGCGGCTCCCTGAGGTTCCCGACGTTAGTCGAGAGCACGTGCCGCAACTCAAGAAAATCCAGGAGGTTCTCCCCTCCAGGCGAGATGAGGCCCATTTCCGCAGAGGCGTCTCGAGGCTAATCACATCTCATATCTGGAACTTCCAAAGGGTCCTTCACACCCTTGCTGCAACTCAAGAAGTTCCCCGACATACCCGTCTCCACTCGAGAAGAAGCACGAGAGTTCCACCCACATCTAGAGGAGCCCCGATTCCGCCTCCTAGCTTGAGAGGAGGGATCCTTTCCCTGCGTGGTCGGGAAAGAATTCCCCGGCGTTCCCTTCGCATCTCAAGAGGAGGCACTCTCCACAGGAAAGGCGAGAGGAACTCCAGGGTAGTGCCACCATTCCCAGAGACAACCAGATGTCTCCGAACATTCCAGGGAAAACTTATTTTCCCTGCACTGCCTCGACTTTTCAAGCCGAGGATCGACTCACACCACGGTTGCATGTGGGACAGCCCTGTGGGAAAGCCTCGTGGGAAAGCCTCCTGTGATAGCTTCCTTGGAAAGCCCCTGATCCCTTGATTTACGCGAAGGGAAGCGCGACACTGCTGCTAACGCTCAGGAGGAAAGCGCACGTGCATGCCCCCATTCAAGACGAGGACTGACTCCCCTGGGGAGACTCCAGAAGTACCCCAAGATCCATGTCAGCACTGGAGAGGAATCCTCAGGTTCCGACACTGACTCCACACAAGGTCTTAGGCCCCAGCATCGACGGGAGAGGAATCCCGAGAGGCCCCGAGCAACTCGCATGGGAACTGGCCTTTACTGAGGCCTCCAGAGCGGGTCCCAGGGGTCCCCGTCGTAAGTCGAGAGCACCTGCCGCAACTCGAGAAAATCCAAGAGGTTCTCCCTCCAGGCGAGATGAGGCCCATTTCCGCTGAGGCGTCTCCGAGGCTATTCACACCTAACCTCTGGAACTTCCAAAGGGTCCTTCACACCCTTGCTGCAACTCAAGAGGTTCCCGACATATCCGTCTCCACTCGAGAGGAAGCACGAGAATCCCGCTCACATCCAGAGGAACCCCGTTTCCGCCTCCTTGCTCGAGAGGAGGGATCCTTTCCTGCGTGGTTGGGGAAGAATTCCCGGCATTCCCGTCGCATCTCAAGAGGAGGCACTCTCCACAGGAAAGGCAAGAAGAACTCCAGGGTCGTGCCACCATTCCCAGAGTCCCGCAGATGTCTCAGTCCATTCCAGGGGAAACCTGTTTTCCCTCCACTGCCTCGACATCAAGCCGAGGATCGAGTCACACCACGGTGGCACGTGGGACAGCCCTGTGGAAAAGCCTCGTGGGAAAGCCTCCTGGGAAAGCCTCGAGGGAAAGCCACAGATCCCTTGAGCCACGCGAAGGGAAGCGTGACACTGCTGCTACAGCTCGAGAGTAAAGCGCACGAGCATGCCCCCACTCGAGACGAGGACTGACTCCCCTGGGGGAGACTCCAGAAGTACCCCAAGATCCATGTCAGCACTGGAGAGGAATCCTCAGGTTCCAGCACCGACTCCACACAAGGTCTTAGACCCCGGCATCGATGGAAGAGGAATCCCGAGAGGCCCCGAGCAACTCGCATGGGGAATGGTCTTTCCTGAGGCCACCAGAGCAGGTCCCTGAGGTCCCCGTCATAATTGGAGAGCACCTGCCCACAACTCGAGAAAATCCAGGAGGTTCTTCCTTCCAGGCGAAATGAGGCCCATTTCCGCTGAGGCGTCTCGAGGCTAATCACACCTAAACTCTGGAACTTTCCAAAGAGTCCTTCACACCCTTGCTGCAAATCAAGAAGTTCCCCGACATTCCCGTCTCCACTCGAGAGGAAGCTCGAGAGTCCCGCCCCACATCCAGAGGAGCCCCGTTTCCGCCTCCTAGCTCGAGACGGGAATCCTTTCAGTGTGTGGTCGGGAAAGAATTCCCGGTGTTCCCGTCGCCTCACAAGAACAGGCGCTCTCCACAGGAAAGGCCAGAGGAACTCCAGGGTCGTGCCACCATTCCCAGAGTCCTCCAGATGTCTCAGTCCATGCCAGGGACACCTGTTTTCCCTGCCACTGCCTCGACATTCATGCAGATGATCGACCCACACAACGGTGGCACTTGGGACAGCCCTGTGGGAAAGCCTGTTTGGAAAACTTGGTGGGAATGCCCAGAGGGAAAGCCACAGATCCCTTGATCGTCGGGCCGGGAAGACTGACACTGGTTCTAGAGCTCGGGAGGAAAGCGCACGTGCATGCCCCCACTCGAGATGAGGACTGAATCGCCTGGGGAGACTCCAGAAGTACCCCAGGATCCATGTCAGGCCTGGAGAGAAATCCTCACGTTCCGGCCCCAACTCCAGACAAGGTCTTAGGTTCCGGCATCTACGTAGAGGAATCCAGGGAGGTCCCCTAGCAACTCGCATGGGGACCTGCCTTTCCTGAGGCCACCAGAGCGGGTCCCTGAGGTCCCCGTCGTAAGTCGAGAGCACCTGCCCGCAAGTCGAGAAAATCCTGGAGTTCTCCCCTCCAGGCGAACAGAGGCGAATTATTGCTGAAGCATCTCGAGGCCAATCACACCTACCCCCTGAACCGTTCCAAAGGTTCCTTCACACCCTTGCTGCAACTCAAGAAGTTCCCCGATATACCCGTATGCACTCGAGAGGAAGCAGAAGAGTCCCGCCCACATCCAAAGGAGCCCCGTTTCCGCCTCTTTGCTCGAGATGAGGGATCCTTTCCCTACTTGGTCGAAAAAGAATTCCCGAGGTTCCCGTCGCATCTCAAGAGGAGGCCCTCTCCACAGGAAAGGCGGATAGGTACTCCAGGTCAGGCCACCATTCCAAGAGTCCCCCAGATGTCTCAGTCCATTTCAGAGGAACCTGTTTTCCCCAAACTGCCTCGACTTTCACGCCGAAGATCGACTCAAACCACAGTGGCACGTGGGACAGCCCTGTGGTAAAGCCTCGTAGGAAAGCCTCGTGGGAAAGCCTTGAGGAAAGCCTCGAGGGAAAAGCCACAGATCCCTTGATCCACGCGATGGGAAGCGTGACACTGCTTCCACAGCTCAGGAGGAAAGCGCACGTGCATGCCCCCACTCGAGACGAGGACTGACTCCCCTGGGGAGACTCCAGAAGTACCCCAAGATCCATGTCAGCACTGGAGAATAATTCTCAGTTTACGGCCCCGACTTCACAAAAGGTCTTAGGCCCCAGCATTGAAGGGAGAGGAATCCTGAGAGGCCAATAAGCAACTCGCACGGAGAGTGGCCTTTCCTGAGGCCACCAGATAGGGTCCCTGTGGTCCCCGTCGTAAATCGAGAGCACCTACCGCAACTCGAGAAAATCCTGGAGATTCTCCCCTCCAGGCTAGATGAGGCCCATTTCCGCTGAGGCGACTCGAGGCTAATCACATCTAACCTTTGGAACTTCCATAGGGTCCTTCACACCCTTGCTGCAACTCAAGAAGTTCCCCGACATACCCTTGTCCACTCGAGAGGAAGCGCGAGCGTCCCTTGCACATCCAGAGAAGGCCCTTTTCCTCCTTGTAGCTCGAGATGAGGGATCCTTTCCCTGCGTGGTCGGGAAAGAATTCCTGGCATTCCCGTCGCATCCAAGAGGAAGCGCTCTCCACAGGAAAGGCGAGAGGAACTCCAGGGTCGTGCCACCATTCCAAGAGTCCCCCAGAGGACTGAGTCCATTCCAAAGGAAACTCTTTTACCTGCACTGCCTTGACTGTCACGTCGAGGATCGACTCACACCACGGTGGCACGTGGGACAGCCCTGTGTGTTAGCCTCGTGGGAAAGCCTCATGGGAAATCCTACAGGGAAAGCCACACATCCCTTGATCCACCCGTCGGGTAGCATGACACTGCTGCCACCGTTAGGGAGGAAAGCCCACGTGCATTTCCCCACTCGAGACGAGGACTGACTCCCCTGGGAGAGTCCAGAAGTACCCAAAAATCCACGTCAGCACTGGAGAGGAATCCTCAGTTTCCGGTCCCAACTCAACACAAGGTCTTTGACTCGGGAAATGCAAGCAGTTAAAAGATCTCTCCTTTGGAGCCTCGAGGGGGGATCGGGGCTTCTCTGGATGTGGGCGGGACCCTCGTGCTTCCTTTGAGTGTAGACGGGTATGTCGGGAAAGCTCTTGAGTTGCAGCAAGTGTGTGAAGGAACCATTGGAAGTTCCAGAGGTTAGGTGTGCTTAGCCTCTAGATGCGTCAGTGGAAATAGGCCTCATTTTGCCTGTAGGGAGAACCTCCTGGATTTTCTCGAGTTACGGCAGGTGCTCTCGAATTACGACGGGGACCTCAGGGAACCTGTCTCGTGGCCTCAGGAAAGGCCAGTCCCCATGCAAGTTGCCAGGGGGACTCTCGGGATTCCTCTTGGGTCGATGCCGGGGCCTAAGACCTTGTGTGGAGTCGAGGCCGGATCCTGAGGATTCCTCTCCAGTGCTGACATGGTTCTTGGGGTACTTCTGGAGTCTCCCCAGGGAAGTCAGTCCTCGTCTCGAGTGTGGGCATGCACGTGCGCTTTCCTCCCGAGCTGTAGCAGCAGTGTCACGCTTCCTAACGCGTGGTCAAGGGATCTGTAGCTTTCACTCAAGTCTTTCCTTCAAGGCTTTCCCAAGAGTCTTTCCCACAGGGCTGTCCCACCTGCCACCATGGTGTGAGTCGATCCTCGGCTTGAAAGTCGAGGCAGTGCAGGGAAAACAGGTTCCTCTGGAATGGACTGTGACATCTGGGGGACTCTTGGAATGGTGGTACGACCCTGGAGTTCCGCTCGCCTTTCCTGTGGAGAGCGCCTCCTCTTGAGATGGGACGGGAACGCCGGGAATTCTTTCCCGACCAAGCAGGGAAAGGATCCGTCATCTCGAGGTCCGAGGCAGAAACGGGGCTCCTCTGGATGTGGGCGGGACCCTCGTGCTTCCTCTGGAGTGGAGACGGTATGTCGGGGAACTTCTTGAGTTTCAGCAAGGTTGTGAAGGAACCTTTGGAATTTCCAGAGTTTAGGTGTGATTAGCCTCGAGTGCCTCAGCGGAAATTGGCCTCATCTTGCCTGGAGGGGAGAACCTCCTGGATTTTCTCGAATTGTGGCAGGTGTTCTCAACGTACGCTGGGACCTCAGGGACCCGCTCTGGTGGCGTCAGGAAAGGCCAGTTCCCATCCGAGTGGCTACGGGGCCTCTCAGGATTCCTCTCCCGTCGATGGTGGGGCCTAAGACCTTGTGTGAAGTCGAGGCCGGTACCTGAGGATTCCTCTCCCGTGGTGACATGGTTCTTGGGGTACTTCTTGAGTCTCCCCAGGGGTGTCAGTCCTCTTCTCAGCGGGATCATGCAAGAACGCTTACCTCCTGAGCTGCAGTAGCAGTGTCACGCTGCCCGTCGCGTGGATCAAGAGATCTATGTCTTTCCCTCGAGGTATTTCTCATGGGGCTTTCCCTCGAGGCTTTCCCACGAGGCTTTCCCACATCGCTGTCCCACGTGCCACCATGGTGCCAGTCGATCCTCGGCGTGAAAATCAAGGCAGTGCAGGGAAAACAGGTTCCTCTGGAATGGACTGAGACATCTGGGGACTCTTGGAATTGTGGCACGACCCTGGAGTTCCTCTCGCCTTTCCTGTGGAGAGCGCCTCTTCTTGAGATGCGGTGGGAACGCCGGGAATACTTTCCCGACCAAGCAGGGAAAGTCCCGTGGTCCAGCCCCGGTGGATCCAGCGTGATTCGAAGGTGGGGACGTAGTCGTCGTCTTTGGAAATATACATATTTAATCCCAGATATAAAGAGATTAGAAATGGATTGTGTAGTAGGAAGATTATTGGAGAAAAAGAGGCTGAATAACTTGGATTACGTGGAATAGCATCCATCCTCCAGTAGAGAATTCAGCCAGAAAAACGGGAGCAAAAAAGAAGCGACATGGGGGAATCAGTCTTTCCGGAAACTGATCTGATTTCTTTATTTTTGGTTTTGCTTGTATACCTCTTGTTACACATAGGGATGAATACAGAGTCACGCAGGAGTCGGCATCCTGACCTTTATCAAAATCAGGTGCTTCACATAAATGTATAAAAAAAAGGTCTTAGGGATCTTACATCATCTTCTGGCCATGAATGAATGACCTGCTGACATTTTATGATCCTTTCTTTCTGATAACCAAATAAACTTATTTCTTC
>NW_017196137.1:0-8619 GCF_001704415.2 Capra hircus
TATCGACTCACACCACGGTGGCACGTGGACAGCCCTGTGGGACAGCGCCCTGTGGGAAAGCCTCGAGGGAAAGCCAATGATCCCTTGATCCACTTGAAGGGAATCGTGACACTGCTGCAACAGCTGGGGAGGAAAGCGCACGTGCATGCCCCCACTCGAGACAAGGACTGACTCCCTGGGGAGACTCCAGAAGTACCAAGATCCATGTCAGCACTGGAGGAATCCTCAGGTTCCGGCACCCGGCTCCACACTAGATCTTAGGCCCCGGCATCGACGGGAGAGGAATCCCGAGAGGCCCCCGAGCAACTCGCATGGGGACTGGCCTTTCCTGACGCCACCACAGCGGGTCCCTGAGGACCCCGTCGTAAGTCGAGAGCACCTGCCGCAACTCGAGAAAATCCAGGAGGTTCTCCCCTCCAGGCGAGATGAGGCCCATTTCCGCTGAGGCGTCTCGAGTTAATCACACCTAACCTCTGGAACTTCCAAGGGTCCTTCACACCCTTGCTGCAACTCAGGAAGTTCCCCGATATACCCGACTCAACTCGAGAGGAAGCACACGAGAGTCCCTCCCACATCCAGAGAGCCCCGTTTCCCGCCTCCTAGCTCGAGGGGAGGGATCCTTTCCCAGCGTGGTCGGGAAAGAATTCCCGGCGTTCCCGTTGCATCTCAAGAGGAGGCGATCTCCACAGGAAAGGTGAGAGGAACTCCAGGGTCGTGCCACCTTTCCCAGAGTCCCCTGGATGTCTCAGTCCATTCCAGGGAAACCTGTTTTCCCTGCACTGCCTCGATGTTCAAGCGAGGATCGACTCACACCACGGTGGCACGTGGGAGAGCCTTGTGGAAAGCCTCGTGGGAAAGCCTCGAGGGAAAGACACAGATCCCTTGATCCACGCGAAGGGAAGCGCGACACTACTGCTACAGCTCGGGAGGAAAGCGCACGTGCATGCCCCCACTCGAGACGAGGACTGACTGCCCTGGGGAGAATCCAGAAGTTCCCAAAGATCCATGTCTGCACTGGAGAGGAATCTTCAGGTTCCGGCACTGAGTCCACAGAAGGTCTTAGGCCCCAGCATCGACGGCAGAGGAATCCCAGAGGCCCTCGAGCAACTCGCATGGTGACTGGCCTTTCCTGAGGCCACGAGAGCGGGTCCCTGAAGTCCCCATCGTAAGTCGAGAGCACCTGCCGCAACTCGAGAAAACCCAGGAGGTTTTCCCTCCAGGCGCGATGAGGCTATTTCCGCTGAGCAACTAGAGGCTAATCACACCTAAACTCTGGAACTTCCAAAGGGTCCTTCACACCCTAGCTGCAACTCAAGAAGTTCCCCGATATACCCATCTCCACTCGAAGAAAGCACGAGAGTCCCGCCCACATCCAGAGGAGGCCCGTTTCCGCCTCCTAGGTCGACAGGAGGGATCCTTTCCTGCGTGGTCGGGAAAAGATTTCCCGGCGTTCCCGTCGCATCTCAAGAGGAGGCGCTCTCCAAAGGAAAAGCGAGAGGAACTCCAGGGTCGTGCCACCATTCCCAGAGTCCCCCGGATGTCTCAGTCCATTCCAGGGAAACCTGTTTTCCCTGCACTGCCTCGACTTTCAAGCCGAGGATCGACTCACACAACGGTGCACGTGGGACAGCCCTGTGGGAAAGCCTCGTGTGAAAGCCTCGTGGGAAAGCCTCGAGGGAATGCCACAGATCCCTTTTTCCACGCGAAGGGATGCGTTACACTGCTGCTAAAGCTTGGGAGGTAAGCGCACGTGCATTCCCGCACTCGAGACGAGGACTGACTCCCCTGGGGAGACTCCACAAGTACCCCCCAGATACATTGTCACACTGGAGAGGAATCCTCAGGTTCCTGCATCGGACTCCACACAAGGTCTTAGGCCCCGGCATCGACGGGAGAGGAATCCCGAGAGGCCCCCCAAGCAACTCGAATGGGGACTGGCCTTTTCTGAGGCCAGCAGAGCGGGTCCCCTGAGGTCCCCCGTCGTAAGTCTAGAGCACCTGCTGCAACTCGAGAAAAATCGAGGGAGGTTCTGCCCTCCAGGCGAGATGAGGCCCATTTCCGCTGAGGTGTCTCGAGGCTTATCACACCTAACCTCTGAAACTTCCAAAGGGTTCTTTCACACCCTTGCTGCAACTCAAGAAGTTCCCCGACATACCGGTCTCCACACAAGAAGAAGCATTAGAGTCCCGCACACATCCAGAGGAGCCCAGATTCCGCCTCCTGGCTTGAGACGAGGGATCCTTTCCCTGCGTGGTCGGGTAAGAATTCCCGGCGTTCCCGTCGCATCTCAAGAGGAGGCGCTCTCCACAGGAAAGGCGAGAGGAACTCCAGGGTCGTGCCACCATTCCCAGAGTCCCCCAGATGTCTCAGTCCATTCCAGGGAAACCTGTTTTCCCTGCACTGCATCGACTTTCAAGCCGAGGATCGACTCACACCACGGTGGCACGTGGGACAGCCCTGTGGGACAGCCCTGTGGGAAAGGCCTCGAGGGAAAGCCAATGATCCCTTGATCCACTTGAAGGGAATCGTGACACTGCTGCAACAGCTGGGGAGGAAAGCGCACGTGCATGCCCCCACTCGAGACAAGGACTGACTCCCCTGGGGAGACTCCAGAAAGTACCCCAAGATCCATGTCAGGCACTGGAGAGGAATCCTCAGGTTCCGGCACCGGCTCCACACTAGATCTTAGGCCCCGGCATCGACGGGAGAGGAATCCCGAGAGGCCCCGAGCAACTCGCATGGGGACTGGCCTTTCCTGATGCCACCACAGCGGGTCCCTGAGGACCCCGTCGTAAGTCGAGAGCACCTGCCGCAACTCGAGAAAATCCAGGAGGTTCTCCCCTCCAGGCGAGATGAGGCCCATTTCCGCTGAGGCGTCTCGAGGTTAATCACACCTAACCTCTGGAACTTCCAAAGGGTCCTTCACACCCTTGCTGCAACTCAGGAAGTTCCCCGATATACCCGACTCAACTCGAGAGGAAGCACGAGAGTCCCTCCCACATCCAGAGGAGCCCCGTTTCCGCCTCCTAGCTCGAGGGGAGGGATCCTTTCCCAGCGTGGTCGGGAAAGAATTCCCGGCGTTCCCGTTGCATCTCAAGAGGAGGCGCTCTCCACAGGAATGGCGAGAGGAACTCCAGGGTCATGCCACCATTCCCAGAGTCCCCCAGATGTCTAAGTCCATTCCAGGGAAACCTGTTTTCCCTGCACTGCCTCGACTTTCAAGCCGAGGATCGACTCACACCACGGTGGCACGTGGGACAGCCCTGTAGGAAAGCCTCGTGGGAAACCCTCGGGGAAAGCCTCAAGGGAAAGCCACAGATCCCATGATCAACGCGAAGGGTAGCGTGACACTGCTGCTACAGCTCGCGAGGTAAGCGCACGTGCATTCCCCCACTCGAGACCAGGACTGACTCCCCTGGGGAGACTCCACAAGTACCCCCAGATCCATTTCACACTGGAGAGGAATCCTCAGGTTCCGGCATCGACTCCACACAAGGTCTTAGGCCCCGGCATCGACGGGAGAGGAATCCCGAGAGGCCCCCAAGCAACTCGAATGGGGACTGGCCTTTTCTGAGGCCAGCAGAGCGGGTCCCTGAGGTCCCCGTCGTAAGTCTAGAGCACCTGCTGCAACTCGAGAAAATCGAGGAGGTTCTGCCCTCCAGGCGAGATGAGGCCCATTTCCGCTGAGGTGTCTCGAGGCTTATCACACCTAAACTCTGGAACTTCCAAAGGGTCCTTCACACCCTTGGTCCAACTCAAGAAGTTCCGCGAGATTCCCGTCTCCACTTGAGAGGGAGCACGAGAGTCCCGCCTACATCCAGAGGAGCCCCGTGTCCGACTCCTAGCTCGAGAGGAGGGATCCTTTCCCTGCGTGGTCGTGAAAGAATTCCCGGCGTTCCCGTCGCATCTCAAGTGGAGGCGCTCTCCACAGGAAAGGCGAGAGGAACTCCAGGGTCATGCCACATTCCCAGAGTCCCCCAGATGTCTCAGTCCATTCCAGGGAAAACTGTTTTCCCTGCACTGCCTCGACCTTCAAGCCGAGGATCGACTCACACCACGGTGGCACGTGGGACCGCCCTGTGGGAAAGCCTCGTGGGAAAGCCTCGTGCGAAAGCCTCGAGGGAAAGCCACAGATCCGTTGATCCACGTGAAGGGAAGTGTGACACTTCTGCTACAGCACGTGAAGAAAGCCCACGTGCATGCCCCCACTCGAGACGAGGACTGACTCCCCTGGGGTGACTCCAGAAGTACCCCAAGATTCATGTCAGCACTGGAGAGGAATCCTCAGGTTCCGGCACCGGCTCCACACAAGGTCTTAGGCCCTAGCATCGATGGGAGAGGAATCCCGAGAGGCCCCCGAGCAACTCGCATGGGGACTGGCCTTTCCTGAGGCCACCAGAGCGGGTCCCTGAGGTCCCCGTCTTAAGTCGAGAGCACCTGCTGCAACTCGAGAAAATCCAGGAGGTTCTCCCCTCCAGGCGAGATGAGGCCCATTTCCGCTGAGGTGTCTCGAGGCTTTTCACACCAAAACTCTGAAACTTCCAGAGGGTCTTTCACACCCTTGCTGCAACACAAGAAGTTCCCCGACATACCCGTCTCCACTCGAGAGGAAGCACACGAGTCCCGCCCACATCCAGAGGATCCCCGTTTCCGCCTCATAGCTCGAGAGGAGGGATCCTTTCCCTGCGTGGTCGGGAAATAATTCCCGGCGTTCCCGTCACATTTCAAGAGGAGGCACTCTCCACAGGAAAGGCGAGAGGAACTCCAGGGTCGTGCCACCATTCCCAGAGTCCCCCAGATGTCTCCGTCCATTCCAGGGAAACCTGTTTTCCCTGCACTGCTTCGGCTTTCAAGCCGAGGATTGACACACACTACGGTGGCACGTGGGACAGCCCTGTGGGAAAGCCTCGTGGGAAAGCCTCTTTGGAAAGCCTCGTGGGAAAGCCTCGAGGGAAAGCCACAGATCCCTTAATCCATGCGAAGGGAAGCGCGACACTGCTGCTACAGCTCCGGAGGAAAGCGTACGTGCATGCCCCCACTCGAGAGGAGGACTGTATCCCCTGGGGAGACTCCAGAAGTACCCCAAGATCCACGTCAGCACTGGAGAGGAATCCTCAGGTTCCGGCACCCACTCCACGCAAGATCTTAGGACCCCAGCATCGACGGGAGAGAAATCCTGAGAGGCCCCCGAGCAACTCGCATGGGGACTGGCCTTTCCTGAGGCCACCAGAGCGGGTCCCTGAGGTCCCCGTTGTAAGACGAGAGCACCTGCCGCGACTCGAGAACATCCAGGAGGTGCTCCCCTCCAGGCGAGTTGAGGCCCATTTCCGCTGAGGCGTCTCGAGGCTAATCACACCTAACTTCTGGAACTTCCAAAGGGTCCTTCACACCATTGTTGCAACTCAACAAGTTCCCCGACATACCCGTCTCCACTCGAGAGGAAGCACGAGAGTCCTGCCCACATCCAGAGGAGCCCCGTTTACGCCTCCTAGCTCGAGAGGAGGGATCATTTCCCTACGTTGTCGGGAAAGAATTCCCGGCGTTCCCGTCGCATCTCAAGAGGAGGCGCTCTCCACAGGAAAGGCGAGAGGAACTCCAGGGTCGTGCCACCATTCCCAGAGTCAACCAGATGTCTCCGTCCATTCCAGGGAAACCTGTTTTCCCTGCACTGCCTCGACTTTCAAGCCAAGGATCGACTCACACCACGGTGGCACGTGGGACAGCCCTGTGGGAAAGCCTCGTGGGAAAGCCTCGTGGGAAAGCCTCGAGGGAAAGCCACAGATCCGTTGATCCACGCGAAGGGAAGGGTGACACTTCTGCTACAGCTCGTGAAGAAAGCCCACGTGCATGCCCCCACTCGAGACGAGGACTGACTCCCCTGGGGAGACTCCAGAAGTACCCCAAGATCCATGTCAGCACTGGAGAGGAATCCTCAGGTTCCGGCACCGACTCCACACAAGGTCTTAGGCCCTGGCATCGATGGGAGAGGAATCCCGAGAGGCCCCCGAGCAACTCGCATGGGGACTGGCCTTTCCCGAGGCCACCAGAGCGGGTCCCTGAGGTCCCCGTCTTAAGTCGAGAGCACCTGCTGCAACTCGAGAAAATCCAGGAGGTTCTCCCCTCCAGGCGAGATGAGGCCCATTTCCGCTGAGGCGTCTCGAGGCTATCTCACCTAAACTCTGGAACTTCCAAAGGGTCCTTCACACCCTTGCTCCAAATCAAAAGTTCCGCGAGATTCCCGTCTCCACTCGAGAGGGAGCACGAGAGTCCCGCCTACATCCAGAGGAGCCCTTTTCCTCCTCCTAGCCCGACAGGAGGGATCCTTTCCCTGCGTGTTCGGAAAAGAATTCCCGGCGTTCCCGTCACATCTCAAGAGGGGGCGCTTTACACAGGAAAGGCGAGAGGAAATCCAGGTCGTGCCACCATTCCTAGAGTCTCCCAGATGTCTCAGTCCATTCCAGGGAAGCCTGTTTCCCAGGCACTGCCTCGACTTTCAAACCGAGGATCGACTGACACCACTGTGGCACGTGGGACATCACTGTGGGAAATCCTCGTGGGAAAGCCTGGTGCGAAAGCGTCGTGGGAAAGTGTCGTGGAAAGCCTCGAGGGAAAGCCACAGATCCCTTGATTCTCTCGAAGGGAAGCTCAACACTGCTGCTACAGCTCGGAGGAAAGTGCACGTGCATGCCCCGACTTGAGACGAGGACTGAATCCCCTGGGAGACTCCAGAAGTACCCCAAGATACATGTCAGCAATGGAGAGGAATCCTCAGGTTTTGGCACAGACTCCACACAAGATCTTAAGGTCCCGGCGATCAACGGGAGAGGAATCCGATAGGCCATGAGCAACTGCCATGGGGACTGGCCTTTCGTGAGGCCACAAGAGTGGGTCCATGATGTCCCCGTCGTAGTCAGAGCACCTGCCGCAACTCGAGAAATCCAGGAGGTCTCCTCTCCTGGCGAGATGAGGCCCATTTCCGTGAGGCGTCTCGAGGCCTAATCACACCTAAACTCTGGAACTTCCAAAGGGTCCTTCACACTTGCTGCAACTCAAGAACTTCCCCAACATGCCCGTCTCCACTCGACAGGAACACGAGAGTCCGCCACATCCAGAGGAGCCCCGTTTCCGCCTCCTTGGTAGAGAGGAGGGATACTTTCCTGCGTTGTCGGGAAAGAATTCCTGGATTTCCCATGGCATGTCAAGAGGAGGCCCTCTCCACAGGAATGGCGAGGAACTCCAGGGTCGTGCCATCATTCCCAGAGTCCCCTAGATGTCTCAGTCCATTCCAGGGAAACCTGTTTTCCCTGCACTGCCTCGACGTTCAAGCCGAGAATCGACTCACACCATGGTGGCACGTGGGACAGCCCTGTGTGAAATCCTGGTGGGAAAGCCAAAGAGGGAAAGCCACAGATCCTTGATCCACGCGAAGGGAAGCGTGACACTGCTGCTACACTCGGGAGGAAAGCGCACGTGAATGCCCCAACTCGTGACGAGGACTGACTCCCTGGGGAGACTCCAGAAGTATCCCAAGATCCATGTCAGCACTGAAGAGGAATCCTCAGGTTCTGCCACCCACTCCACACAAGATCTTAGGCCCGGCATCGTCGGGAGAGGAATCCCGAGCGGCCCCCATGCAACTCGCATGGGGACTGGCCTTTCCTGAGGCCACCAGAGCGGGTCCCTGAGGTCCCGGCGTAAGTCGAGAGCACCTGCCACAACTCGAGAAATCCAGGAGGTTCTCCCCTCCAGGCGAGATGAGGCCCATTTCCGCTGAGGCGTCTCGAGGCAAATCACACCTAACCTCTGGAACTTCCAAAGGTTACTTCACACCTTGCTGCAACTCAAGAATTTCCCTGACATACCCGTCTCCACTCGAGAGGAAGCACGAGAGTCCGCCCACATCCAGAGGAGACCCGTTTCCCTCCTAGATCGAGAGGAGGGAACCTTCCCCTGCGTGGTCGGGAAAGAATTCCGGTTCCGTCGATCTCAAGCGGAGGCGCTCTCCACAGGAAAGGCGAGAGGAACTCCAGGTCTTGCCAGCATTCCCAGAGTCCCCCAGATGTCTCAGTCCATTTCAGGGAAACCTGTTTTCCCTGCACTGCCTCGACTTTCAAGCCGAGGATCGACTCACACCACGGTGGCACGTGGGACAGCCCTGTGGGAAGGCCTCGTGGAAAGCCTCGAGGGAAAGCCACAGATCCCTTGATCAACGCGAAGGGAAGCGTGACACTGCTGCTACAGCTCGGAGGAGAGCGCACGTGCATGCCCCACTCGGGACGAGACTGACTCCCCTGGGGAGACTCCAGATGTACCCCAAGATCCATGTCAGCACTGGAGAGGAAGTCTCAGGTTCCGGCACCGACTCCACACAAGGTCTTAGACCCCGGTATCGAAGGGAGAGGAATCCCGAGGCCCCCGAGCAACTCGCATGGGACTGGCCTTTCCTGAGGCCACACAGCGGGTCCCTGAGGTCCCCGTCGTAAGTCGAGAGCACTGCCGCAACTCGAGAAAATCCAGGAGGTTCTTCCCTCCAGGCGAGATGAGGCCCATTTCCGCTGAGGCGTCTCGAGGATAATCACACCTTACCTCTGGAACTTCCACAGGGTCCTTCACACCTTT
>NW_017196138.1:0-8619 GCF_001704415.2 Capra hircus
CCTGAGTCCCGTAAGTCGAGAGCACCTGCCGCAACTCGAGAAATGCAGGAGGTTCTCCCCTCCAGGCGAGATTAGGCCCATTTCCGCTGAGGCGTCTCGAGGCTAATCACATCTAACTCTGGAACTTCCAAAGGGTCCTTCACACCCTTGCTGCAACTCAAGAAGTTCCCCGACATACCCGTCTCCACTCGAGAGGAACACCAGAGTCCGCCCACATCCAGAGGAGCCTTTTCCGCTCCATAGCTCGAGAGGAGGGATCCTTTCCCTGCGAGGTGGGAAAGAATTTCCGCGTTCCCGTTGCATCTCAAGAGGAGGCGCTCTCCACAGGAAAGGCGAGAGAACTCCAGGGTCTCGTCCACCATTCCCAGAGTCCCCCAGATGTCTCTCAGTCCATTCCAGGGAAACCTGTTTTCCCTGCACTGCCTCGACTTTCAAGCGAGGATCGACTCACACCACGGTGCACGTGGGACAGCCCTGTGGAAAGCCTCGTGGGAAAGCCTCGGAAAGCCACAGATCCCTTGATCCAAGCGAAGGGAAGCGTGACACTGCTGCTACAGCTCGGGAGAAAGCGCACGTGCATGCCCCCAACTCGAGACGAGGACTGACTCCTGGGAGACTCCAGAAGTACCCCAAGATCCATGTCAGCACTGGAGAGGAATCCTCAGGTTCCGGCACCGACCCACACAAGATCTTAGGCCCCGCATCGAGGGTAGAGGAATCCCGAGAGGCCCCGAGCAACTCGCATGGGGACTGGCCTTTCCTGAGGCCACCAGAGCGGGTCCCTGAGGTCCCCGTCGTAAGTCGAAAGCACCTGCCGCAACTCGAGAAAATCCAGGAGTTCTCCCTCCAGGCGAGATGAGGCCCATTTCCGCTGAGGCGTCTCGAGGCTAATCACACCTAACCTCTGGAACTTCCAAAGGGTCCTTCACACCCTTGCTGCAACTCAAGAAGTTCCCCGACATACCCGTCTCCGCTCGAGAGGAAGCACGAGAGTCCCGCCCACATCCAGAGGAGCCCCGTTTCCGCCTCCTAGCTCGAGAGGAGGGATCCTTTCCCTGCGTGGTCGGGAAAGAATTCCCGGCGTTCCCGGCGCATCTCAAGAGGAGGCGCTCTCCACAGGAAAGGCAAGAGGAACTCGAGGTCGTGCCACCATTCCCAGAGTCCGCCAGAAAATTCCTTGTCGGGAATTTTATTGGCCTTCCGCGTAAACCTAGCTATTCAGCCTTTTTCCTCCAGTTAATCTTCTTACTACCCTATAATTTCTTAATCTCATCTTACATTAATAAATACACAAGACTTTCCACGTCAACGCCGTCCATCCATCGAATTCCCTGGATCCAGCGGGGCTGGACCCGGCACACTGAGATATCTGGGGGACTCTTGGAATGATGGCACGACACTGGAGTTTCTCTCGCCTTTCCTGTGGAGAGCGCCTCCTCTTGAGATGCGACGGGAACACCGGGAATTCTTTCCGGAACATACAGGGAAAGGATACCTGACCGCGAGGTACGAGGCGGAAACGGGGCTCCTCTGGATGTGGGCGGGACTCTCGTGCTTCCTCTCGAGTGGAGTCAGGTATGTTGGGGAACTTCTTGAGTTGTAGCAAGGGTGTGAAGGACCCTTTGGAAGTTCCAGGGGTTAGGTGTGATTAGCCTCGAGACGCCTGAGCGGAAATGGGCCTCATCTCGCCTGGAGGGAGAACCTCCTGGATTTTCTCGAGTTCGGCAGGTGCTCTTGACTTACGACGGGGACCTCAGGGACCCGCTCTGGTGGCCTCAGGAAAGGCCAGTCCCCATGCGAGTTGCTCGGGGCCTCTCGGGATTCCTCTCCTTCGACGCCTGGGCCTAAGACCTTGTGTGGAGTCGGTGCCGGAACCTGAGGATTCCTCTCCAGTGCTGACATGCATCTTACGGTACTTCTGGAGTCTCCCCAGGGAGTCAGTCCTCGTCTCGAGTGGGGGCATGCACGTTCGCTTTCCTCCCGAGCTGTAGCAGAACTGTCACGCTTCCCTTCCTTGGATCAAGGGATCTGTGGCTTTCCCTCGAGGCTTTCCCAGGAGGCTTTCCCACGAGGCTTTCCCACAGGGCTGTCCCACGTGCCACCGTGGTGTGAGTCGATCTCGGCTTGAAAGTCGAAGCAGTGCAGGGAAAACAGGTTTCCCTGGAATGGACTGAGACATCTGGGGACTCTGGAATGGTGGCACGACCCTGGAGTTCCTCTCGCCTTTCCTGTGGAGAGCGCCTCCTCTTGAGATGAGACAGGAACGCCGGGAGTTCTTTCCTGACCATGCAGGGAAAGGATCCCTCCTCTCGAGCTAGGAGGCGGAAACGGGGCTCCTCTGGATGTGGCGGGACTCTCGTTCTTCCTCTCGAGTGGAGAGAGGTATGTAGGGATCTTCTTGAGTTGCAGCAAGGTGTGAAGGACCCTTTGGAAGTTCCAGAGGTTAGGTGTGATTAGACTCGAGACGTCTCAGCGGAAATGGGCCTCATCTCGACTGCAGGGGAGAACCTCCTGGTTTTCTCGAGTTTCAGCAGGTGCTCTCCAGTTACGACCGGACTTATGTAACCCGCTCTGTCCACTCAGGTAATGCCAGTCGACTGCGAGTTGCTAAGGGCCTCTCGGGATTCCTCTCCGTCGATGACGGGGCCTAAGACCTTTTTTGGAATCGGTGCCCGAACCTGAGGTTTCCTCTCCAGTGCTGAAATGGATCTTGGGGTACTACTGGAGTCTCCACAGGGGAGTCATCTTCGTCTCCAATGGGGCATGCACGTGCGCTTTTCTCCGAGCATTAGGAGCAGAGTCAATTTTCCCGTTGGGTTGATCAAAGGGTTTCTTGTTTTCCCTCGAGGCTTTCCCACGGCTTTCCACGAGGCTTTCCCACAGGGCTGTCCCACGTGCCACCATCGTGTGAGTCCTTCCGCGTGAACGTCGAGGCAGTGCAGGGTAAACAAGTTCCTCTGGAAAGGACTGAGTCATCTGGGGGACTCTTGGAATGGTGGAACGACCCTGGAGTTCCTCTCACCTTTCTTGTGGAGCGTGCCTCCTCTTGAGATGCGACAGGTACGACAGGAATTCTTTCCCGGCCAATCAGGGAAAGCATCCCTCACATTGAGCTAGGAGGGGAATTGGGCTCCTCTGGATGTGGGTGGTACCCTGGTGATTCCTATGTAGTGGCGACGGGTCTCTTCTGGATCTTCTTGAGTTGCAACAAGGGTGTGAAGGACCCTTTGGAAGTTCCAGAGGTTAGGTGTGATTAGCCTCGAGACGTCTCAGTGAAATGGCCTCATCTCGCCTGAAGGGAGAATCTCCTTCATTTTCTCGAGTTGTGGCAGGTGCTCTCGACTTACGACGGGGACCTCAGGACCCGTTCTGTTGCCTTAGGAAGACCAGTCCCCATGCGAGTTGCTAGAGGCCTCTCGGATTCCTCACCGGTAGATCCGGGCCCAAGACCTTCGGTGAGTGGGCCAGAACCTGAGTATTCCTCTCCATGCTGACATGTTTTTGAGATACTTCTGAAGTCTCCAAGGGAATCAGTCCTCGTCTCGAGTGCGGGCATGTGCATGCTCTGTCCTCCCGAGCTGTAGCAGCAGTGTCATGCTTCCCGTCGCGTGGATCAATGGATCTGTGGCTTTCCTCTAGGCTTTTCCTAGAGATTCCCACGAGGCTTTCCACAGGCTGTCCCCCGTGCCACCGTGGTGTTGAGGCGATCCTCGGCATGAAAGTTTAAGCACTCTGTAAAAACAAGATCCTCTGGAATGGACTGAGACATCTGGGACGCTTGGGAATGGTGCACGACCATGAGTTCCTCTCTCCCTTCCTGTGGAGAGCGCTCCACCTGAGATGCGACGGAATGCCGGAAGTTCTTTCCCGACCAAGCAGGGAAAGGATCCCTCATCTCTAGCTAGGAGGATGAACGGGCTACTCTGGATGTGGCAGACCCTCGTGTTTCCTCTCGAGTGGAGATGGAATG
This sequence comes from Capra hircus, assembly GCF_001704415.2. Classification (NCBI taxonomy): domain Eukaryota; kingdom Metazoa; phylum Chordata; class Mammalia; order Artiodactyla; family Bovidae; genus Capra; species Capra hircus. The sequence continues at coordinate 3,971 of NW_017196138.1, forward strand.
TCGGGGAACTTCTTGAGTTGCAGCAAGGTGTGAAGGACCCTTTGAAGTTCCAGAGATTAGATGTAATTAGCCTCGAGACACCTCATTGGAATGGGCCTCATCTCGCCTGGAGGGAGAACCTCCTGGATTTCTCGAGTTGCGCAGGTGCTCCGACTTACGACGGGACCTCAGGGACCGCTCTGGTGCTTCATCAAAGTCCAGTCCCCATGCCAGATGCTGGGGGCTTCTCTTGATAACTCTCCTGTTGATGCCCGCGGTCCGAACAACTTGTGTGGATTCGGGCCGAACCTGAGGTTTCCTCAGCAGTCTGACATGGATATTGGGTTCTTCTGGAGTCCACCTGGAGAGTCAATCCTCCTCTCAAGTGAGGCACGCACGTGTGCTTTCCTCCCGAGCTGTAGCAGCAGGTCACGCTTCCCGTCGTGTGGATCAAGGGATCTGTGGCTTTCCCTGGAGCTTTCCCACGAGGCTTTCTCACAGGCTTTCCCTCGTGCCACCGTGGTGTGAGTTGATCCTCAGCGTGAAAGTCGAGCAGTGCAGGAAAACAGGTTCCTCTGAATTGACTGATCTCGAGCCAGTATATGAGGACTCCCGCCCGTGATAACGTCATGAGGAGAAAGCTGACATAGCATGGTGTGTCAGACTTCAGGGACCCCTCTGGAAGTTCTATGCACGTACCCCAACAAAAATCTGCCGCTTTTTTGCTCTGCTTTTCACTCTTCTGACATTTTCTGGAAAAAGTCAATTCAGGGCTTTAGTCTTCTGCCATTTGAAAGAGTGTTTCAATCCAAAAACCCCTCTGAATGCTTTCTAGCCTGCCTGCAGGACTCGTACAGCTGGGCATGTGATTGTTGAGGCCTCCTTTCCCCAGGAGGCACAGGAAGCTTAAAGCATCCTAGGAATGTAGGGGCATCCGAGGAGTCAAAATCTTTATAATAGACTGATTAAAAGTTTCATTTTTGGGTCAATGCTTGCTGCCTAAATTTTCATATCCTTTATTTTTAGATAGAGTTGTATATTAAAAAAACAAGTAGTAGACCTGGTATTAGCAACATTAGATCTTTGAGTTAAGTACCTTCTTTGTTATAACCCACTGCACCTTTGTTCTATAGAGATGTAACTTTAATGCTTTAAGGAAATGCAGATTAAAGAAAAACACTTCAGAGGAAACAAAATTAACATTCATTAAGGAAGAGAGCCAAAAAGTGTTTAACAAGCCTCTTGGCCAGAAGATAATGTAAATCACCAGAGACCTTTTGTATACAAAATAATGTACAGAAAGAGTCTGGGGTGCGAACGCTACATAATTTGTGTTACCCATTGAACTCCATGTTTTATCAAAAGTATAAAAGGCTTTATGAACAATAAAGGATGGGGCCAGTTTCTCGGACCAGTTTCTCGAACTAGTCTCTCGGCCTGGTCTTGGGACTCAGGCTCCCCCGTGTCTTTTTCTCTCTTCTTCTTCTCTCCCTTTCCTTCTCTCTGCTTTTTACTTTAACTTCAGGCTGAATCTCCACCAGGGGCGCGGAGGCTTCAGTCTACTTACTTGCCTGGCTGTTAAGACCTGCACGAAAGGGAGCTTAAGGCGAGGCACCCTTAGATATTCAAGCAGGGGGTGGCCCAACGTAGATGGTGAAAATTCCTTGTCTGGAATTTATTTGTCTTCCACGTAAACCAAGCTATTCAGCCCTTTTCCTCCAGTTAATCTTCTTACTACACTATAATTTCTTAATCTAATCTTACATTAATAAAAAAAAGACTTTCCACGACAACGCCGTCCATCCGTCGAATTCCCTGGATCCAGCGGGCTGGACCCGGCAGACTGAGATATCTGGGGACTCTTGAATGGTGGCACGACCCTGGAGTTCCTCCGCCTTTCCTGTGGAGAGCGCCTCCTCATGAGATGCGACGGGAACACCGGGAATTCTTTCCCGAACATGCAGGGAAAGGATACCTGACCTCGAGGTGTGAGGCGGAAACGGGCTCCTCTGGATGTGGGCGGGATTCTCGTGCTTCTTCTCGAGTGGAGTCAGGTATGTCGGGAGAACTTCTTGAGTTGCAGCAAGGGTGCGAAGGAACCTTTGGAAGTTCCAGATGTTAGGTATGGTTAGCCTCGAGACGCCTCAGAGGAAAAGGGCCTCATCTCGCCTGGAGGGGAGAACGTCCTGGATTTTCTCGAGTTGCGGCAGGTGCTCTTGACTTACTACGGGACCTCAGGACCCGCTCTGGTGGCCTCAGGAAAGGCCAGTCCCCATGCAAGTTGCTCGGGGGCCTCTCGAGATTCCTCTCCCGTCGATGCCGGGGCCTAAGACCCTGTGTGGAGTCGTGCCGGAACCTGAGGTTTCCTCTCCAGTGCTGACATGGATCTTGGGGTACTTCTGGAGTCTCCCCAGGGAGTTAGTCGTCGTCTTGTGTGGGGCATGAACGTGCACTTTCCTCCCGAGCTGTAGCAGCAGTGCAACGCTTCCCTTCGCGTGGATCAAGGATCTGTGGCTTTCCCTCGAGGCTTTCCCACGAGGCTTTCCCACAGGGCTGTCCCACGTGCCATCGTGGTGTGAGTCGATCCTCGGCTAGAAATTCGAGGCAGTGCAGGGAAACAGGTTTCCCTGAAATGGACTGAGACATCTGGGGACTCTGGAATGGTGGCACGACCCTGGAGTTCCTCTCGCCTTTCCTGTGGAGAGCGCCTCCTCTTGAGATGCGACAGGAACGCCGGGAATTCTTTCCCGAACACGCAGGGAAAGGATCCCTCCTCTCGAGATAGGAGGCGGAAACGGGCTCCTATGGATGTGGCGGATCTCTGGTGCTTCCTCTCGAGTGGAGACGGGTATGTCGGGGAACTTCTTGAGTTGCAGCAAGGGTGTGAAGGTCCTTTGGAAGTTCCAAAGGTTAGTGTGATTAGCCTCGAGACGCCTCAGCGGAAATGGGCCTCATCTCGCCTGGAGGGGAGAACCTCCTGGATGTACTCAAGTTGCGGCAGGTGCTCTCGACTTACGACGGGGACTTCAGGGACCCACTCTGGTGGCCTCAGGAAAGGCCAGTCCCCATGCGAGTTGCTCGGGTCCTCTCGGGATTCTTCTCCCGTCGATGCCGGGCCTAAAACCTTGTGTGGAGACGGTGCCGGAACCTGCGGATTCCTCTCCAGTGCTGACATGGATCTTGGGGTATTTCTGGAGTCTCCCCAGGGGAGTCAGTCCTCGTCTCGAGTGGGGGCATGCACGTGCGCTTTCCTCCCGAGCTGTAGCAGCAGTGTCACGCTTCCCTTCGCCTGGATCAAGGGATCTGTGCCTTTCCCTTGAGGCTCTCACACGAGGCTTTCCCAGGAGGCTTTCCCACAGGGCTGTCCCACGTGCCACCGTGGTGTGAGTCGATCCTCGGCTTGAAAGTCGCGGCAATCGAGGGAAAACAGATTTCCCTGGAATGGACTTAGACATCTGCGGGACTCTGGGAATGGTGGCAAGGCCCGGGAGTTCCTCTCGCCTTCCAGTGGAGAGTGCCTCCTCTTGAGATGCGACGAGAAACGCCGGGAATACTTTCCCGACCACGCAGGGAAAGGATCCCTCCTCTCTAGCTAGGAGGCGGAAACGGGGCTCCTCTGGATGTGGGCAGGACTCTCTTGCTTGCTCTCGAGTAGAGACGGGAATATTGGGGACTTCTTGAGTTGCAGCAAGGGTGTGAAGGACCCTTTGGAAGTTCCAGAGGTTAGGTGATTAGCCTCCAGACGCCTCAGCAGAAATGGCCTCATCTCGCCTGAAGGGAGAACCTCCTGGATTTTCTCGAGTTGCGGCAGGTGCTCTCGACTTACGACGGGACCTCAGGGACCCGCTCTGTTGGCCTCAGGAAAGGACAATCCCCAAGCGAGTTGCTCGGGGCCTCTCGGGATTCCTCTCCCGTCGATGCCGGGGCCTAAGATCTTGTGTGGAGTCGTGTCGGAACCTGAGGATTCCTCTCCAATGCTGACATGGATCTTGGGGTACTTCTGGAGTCTCCCCAGGGAGTCAGTCCTCGTCTCGAGGGGGGGATGCACGTGCGCTTTCCTCCCGAACTGTAGCAGCAGTGTCGCGCTTCCCTTCGTGGATCAAGTGATCTGTGGCTTTCCCTTGAGGCTTTCCCATGAGGCTTTCCCACGAGGCTTTCCCACAGGGCTGTCCCACATGCCACCGTGGTGTGAGTCGATCCTCGCCTTGAAAGTCGAGGCAGTGCAGGGAATACAGGTTTCCCTGGAATGGACTGAGACATGGGGGACTCTGGGAATGGTGGCACGACCCTGGAGTTCCTCTCGCCTTTCCTGTGGAGAGCGCCTCCTCTTGAGATGGGACGGGAACGCCGGGAATCTTTCCCCACCAGCAGGGAAAGGATTCCTCCTCTCGAACTAGGAGCGGAAACAGGGCTCCTCTGGATGTTGGCGGAACTCTCGTGCTTCCTCTCGAGTGAGACGGTATGTCGGGAACTTCTTGAGTTGCAGCAAGGGTGTTGAAGACCCTTTGGAAGTTCCAGATGATAGATGTGATTAGCCTCGAGACGCCCAGTGAAATTCCTCTCCAGTGCTGACATGGATCTTGGGTATTCTGGAGTCTCCCCAGGGGAGTCAGTCCTCGTCTCGAGTGGGGCATGCAACCACTTTCCTCCCGAGCTGTAGCAGCAGTGTC
>NW_017196139.1:0-8619 GCF_001704415.2 Capra hircus
GTCAAGGTCAAGTTCAAGTCAAGGTCAAGTTCAAGTTCAAGGTTCAAGGTCAAGGTCAAGTTCAAGCTTCAAGTCAAGTTCAAGGGCAGGCAAAGGCCAAGCCCAAGACCAAGGCAAGGGCAACGGCAACGCCAAGGGCAAGGCCAAGGCCCAGGCCAAGGCAAAGGCCAAGGCCACCAAAGCGACGCCCAAACCCCGTAACGCCTGACAAAAGCAGAAGCCACTAGGCCCCTGTGCAGAGGAAGCCACTGAAGGCAGCAAGGCCACAGAGCTCCCCGACTCCCATTCCCACATGAAGATGTGAGGATAAAGGGCCTCATCCCAGCAAAGCACCCGCTCCACCACCCCCCAACCCCGGCCCCCGCCCCCCGCAGCACGCCCCCTGAAACAACACTGTCTTCCCAGAAAAGAGAACGGAGAAGCCATGTGTGTGCCAAAGGAGCAAGATGAACGAACGATGCCACGCCCTCCGAATTTGGGGCACACCTGACGCCTCGGAACCCCGGGCCTGGCCGATGGGTCCCAGCCGTTCTCGGGTGGGAGGGGTCAACACATTGGCCGAGAGCCCTTACCAGGCCACCCGCAAATCCCCTGAGATGTGATCCGACCACAGGGACCGAGGGCAAACGTACCGCTTGAGGTGCTGGAGGAGCCGGACGAAGCCATGGTGGGGAGAGGCACACGGGCACGCTGCAGACTGCTGGCCGAGTGGGCGGGACCCAGCAGCTCAGGACTCTGGAGAACGGGAGGCGTCTCCGTCACCATTGACGTCAATAGGGTTTGGGTGGGTAGATGGAGGGGCCGCCCCTGGCCTCTTTCCAAGCAGAGACCCTGGACGGAGTCCCGTGGAGCGAGTGGGCTTTTCCCGGGCGGCACGGCTGTGCCCTGGACCGCCAAGATCCCGTTGGGGTGGGCGGGCAGTTCGGGGCCTTTGGTTTGTGGCCCTCCCTCGCAGCGGGGTGGGTTCAACCCCGAGTGGATCAATCAGGGGCCCTCAGCAGTGCCAAGGGAACTCACCGCCCAGGAAACGCCCCTAGGTCCCTTTGAATTGGCACCAACGCCCCCTTTCCCAGCCTGCCTTGCTCTGAGATTTCCCGCCTTTTCACATTCCACAGGTCCCTGGTCCTCGACTGTCCCCTGCTGGCTCCTCCAAGGCATTCCGGGACACCAGACGCTCTCTCCAGCGCCTCCACCTAGATCCATCGCTGTCCTCGCCTCCGTTTCCCCCATGCCCCCTCCCCAACTCCTCCGTGGGCTCTTGGCATCCTTTCCCTACAGCAGTCCCAGAGTGCCACCGCCGAGGGCTTTGAGTTGCCTGGAGCCAAGGCTCCGGCCAGAGACCTGAGGGGCCAGCGTCTGGACTGGCAGCTAATGCCATTTGGGGCTTTTCTCACGTGGAGCCTGAGGCCCGCACCTCCGCGGGCAACCCCCCAGCACGAGTGCCCTGGAGATACCCGCCCAAGGGGACAGTGTATCACTACTGTGGGGAAGGAGGTTCCTGTTTTCCCTGCACTGGTTCGACTTTCACGCCGAGGATCGACTCACACCATGGTGGCAAGTGGAATAGCCCTGTGGGAAAGACTCATGGGAAAGACTCCAGGGAAAGCCAGATTCCTTGATCCACGAGAAGGGAAGCGTGACACTGCTGCTACCGCTCGGGAGGAAAGCGCACGTGCATGACCCCACTCGAGCCGAGGACTGACGCAAGCTTGGGAGACTCCAGAAGTACGCCAAGATCCATGTCAGCACTGGAGAGGAATCCTCAGGTTCCGGTCCCGACTCCACACAAGGTCTTAGGCCCCGGCATCGACGGAGAGGAATACTGAGAGGCCCCCTAGCACCTCGCATGGGGACTGGCCTTTCCTGAGGTCACCAGAGCGGGTCCCTGAGGTCTCCCTCGTAACTCGAGAGCACCTGCCGCAACTCGAGAAAATCCAGGAGGTTCTCCCCTCCAGGCGAGATGAGGCCCATTTCCGCTGAGGCGTCTCGAGGCTAATCACACCTAACCTCTGGAACTTCCAAAGGGTCCTTCACACCCTTGCTGCAAGTCAAGAAGTTCTCCGACATACCCATATCCACTCGAGAGGAAAGGACGAGGGTCCCGCCCGTATCCAGCGGATCCCCGTTTCCGGCTCGTAGCTCGAGAAGAGGGATCCTTTCCCTTCGTCGTCGAGAAAGAATTCCCGGCCTTCCCGTCGCATCTCAAGAGGAGGCGCTCTCAACAGGAAAGACGAGAGGAACTCCAGGGCCTTGCCAGCATTCCAAGAGTCCCCCAGATGTCTAAGTCCATTCCAGAAGAAACTGTTTTCCCTGCACTGCCTCGACGTTCACGCCGAGGATCGACTCACACCACCGAGGCACGTGGGACAGCCCTGTTGGAAAGCCTCGTGGGAAAGCCTCAATGGAAAGCGACAGATCCCTTGATCCACACGTCGGCAAGCGTGACACTGCTGCTGCAAGTCGTGAGGAAATGGCAGGTGCATGCCCCCACACGAGATGAGGACTGACTCCCCTGGTGAGACTCCAGAAGTACGGAAAGATTCATGTCAGCACTGGAGAGGCATCCTCAGGGTCTGGCCCCGACTCCACACAAGGTCTTAGGCACCGGCATCGATGGGAGAGGAATCCCTAGAGGCCCCCTGGTAACTCACATGGGGACTGGACTTTCCTGAGGCCACCAGAGCGGGTCCCTGAGGACCCCGTCGTAACTCGAGAGCACCTGCCGCAACTGGGTAAAATCCAGGAGGTTCTCCCCTCCAGGCGGGATGAGGCCCATTTCCTCTGAGGTGTCTGGAGGCTCATCACACCTAACCTCTGGAAATTCAAAAGGGTCCTTGCTGAAACTCAAGAAGTTCCCCGACATACCCGTCTCCACACGAGAGGAAGCACGAATGTCCCGCCCACATTCAGAGGAACCCCATTTCCGAGATGAAGGATCCTATCCTGCTTAGTCAGGAAAGATTTTTCGGCGTTCCCATGGCATCTCAAGAGCAAGGGTTCTCAATAGGAAAGGCGAGAGGAACTCCAGGGTCGTGCCACCATTTCAAGAGTCCCCCAGATGTCTCAGTCCATTTCAGAGGAACCCGTTTTCCCAGCACTGCCTCGACTTTCACGCCGAGGATCCACTCACACCATGGTGGCATGTGGGACAGCCCTGTGAGAAAGCCTCGAGGGAAAGCCACAGATCCCTTGATCCCCGGCGACGGGAAGCGTGACACCATCTGCTACACTGTCCCTGAGGTCACGGTCGTATGTCGGAGAGTCCCTGCCGCAACTTGAGAAAATCCAGGAGGTTCCCTGCTCCAGTCGAGATGAGGCCCATTTTCTCTGCGGCGTCTCGAGAGTAATCACACCTAAACTCTGGAACTTCCCAAAGTGTCCTAAACACTCTTTGCTAAAACTCAAGAAGTTCCGCCGACATACCCGTCTCCACTCCAGAGGAAGCACGAGGGTCCGGCCACCGCCAGAGGAGCTCCGTTTCCGCCTCCAACTCGAGATGAGGGATCATTCCCTGCTTCCTCGGGAAAGAATTCCCGACGTTTCGACGCATCTCAAGAGGAGGCGCGCTGCACAGGAAAGGCGAGAGAAACTCATGGGTCGTGCCACCATTCCAAGAGTCCCACCAGATGTCTCAGTCCATTCCAGAGGATCCTGTTTTCCCTGCACTGCTTCGACTTTCATGCCGAGGATCGACTCCACACCACGGTGGCACGTGTGACAACCCGTGGGAAAGCCTCGTGGGAAAGCCTCGAGGGAAAGCCACGGATCCCTTAATCCACAGCGACGGGAAGCGTGACACTGCTGCTACAGCACGGAGGAAAGCGCACGTGCATGCCCCTACTCGAGACGAGAACTGACTCCCCTGGGGAGACTCCAGAAATACCCCAAGATGCATGTCAGCCCTGGAGAGGAATCCTCAGGTTCTGGCCCCGACTCCACACCAAGGTCTTAGGCCCTGGCATCGACGGAAGAGGAATAGCGACAGGACCTCCGGCAACTCGCATGGGGACTGGCCTTTCCTGAGGTCACCAGAGCGGGTCCATGAGGTCCCTGTCCGTAAGTCGAGAGCACCTGCCGCAACTCGGTAAAAATCCAGGAGGTTCTCCCCTGCAGGTGAGATGAGGCCCGTTTCCACTGAGGTGTCTCGAGGCTAATCACACGTGAACTCTCGAACTTCTAAAGAGTCTTTCACAGTCATGCTGCAACTCAAGAAGTTCCCCGACATACCCGTCTCCACTCAAGAGCAAGCACGAGGGGTCCCGGCCACATCCAGAGGAGCTCCGTTTCCAGCTCGTAGCTCGAGATGAGGGATCCTTTCCCTACTTTGGTCGGGAAAGAATTCCCGGCATTCCGATCGCATCTCAAGAGGAGGCGCTCTCCAAAGGAAAGGGGAGAGGAACTGCAGGGTCGTGCCACCATTCCAAGACTCCCCCAGATGACTCAGTCCATTCCACAGGAACCTGTTTTCCCTGCACTGCCTCGGCTTTCACGCCAAGGATCGACTCACACCACCGGGACACGTGGGACAGCCCTGTGGGAGAGCCTCGTGGGAAAGACTCGAGGGAAAGTCACAGATCCTTGGTCCACTCAAGCAGAAGCGTGACACTGCTACTACAGCATTGGAGGAAAAGGCACGCTCATGCCCCCACTCGAAACGACGCCTGAATCCCCTGGGGAGACTCCAGAGGTACCCCAAGACCCATGTCAGCACTGGGAAAGGAATCCTCAGGTCCGGCACCGGACTGCACACAAGGTCTTAGGCCCCGACATCGACGGGAGAGGAATCCCGAGAGGCCCCCGAGCAACTCGCATGGGGACTGGCCTTTCCTCAGGCCACCAAAGCCGGTCCTTGGGTCCAGGTCGTAAGTCGAGAGCACCTGCCGCAACTCGAGAAAATCCAGGAGGTTCTCCCCTCCAGGTGAGATGAGGCCCATTTCCGCTGAGGCGTCTCGAGGCTAATCACACCTAACCTCTGGAACTTCCTATGGGTCCTTCACACCCTTGCTGCAACTCAAGAAGTTCCCCCACATACCCGTCTCCACTCGAGAGGAAGCACGAGAGTCCCGCCCACATCCAGAGGAGCCCCGTTTCGCCTCCTAGCTCGAGAGGAGGGATCCTTTCCCTGCGTGGTCGGGAAAGAATTTGCACCGTTCCCGTCGCATCTCAAGAGGAGGCGCTCTCCACCGGAAAGGCGAGAGGAACTCCAGGGTCGTGCCACCATTCCCAGAGTCCCCCAGATGTCTCAGTCCATTCCAGGGAAACCTGTCTTCCCTGCACTGCCTCGAATTCAAGCCGAGGATCGACTCACACCACAATGGCACGTGGGACAGCCCTGTGGGAAAGCCTCGTGGGAAAGCCTCGAGGGAAAGCCACAGATCCCTTGATCCACCCGAAGGGAAGCGTGACACTGCTGCTACAGCTCGGGAGGAAAACGCACGTGCATGCCCCCACTCGAGACGAGCACTGACTCCACTGGGGAGACTCCAGAAGTACCCCAAGATCCATGTCAGCACTGGAGAGGAATCCTCAGGTTCTGGCACCGACTCCACACAAGGTCTTAGGCCCCGGCATCGACGGGAGAGAAATCCCGAAAGGCTCCCGAGCAACTCGCATGGGGACTGGCCTTTCCTGAGGTCACCAAAGGGGGTCCCTGTGGTCCCCGTAGTAAGTCGAGAGCACCTGCCGCAAGTCGAGAAAATCCAGGAGGTTGTCCCCTCCAGGCGAGATGAGGCCCATTTCCGCTGAGGCGACTCGAGGCTAATCACACCTAACCTCTGGAACTTCCAAAGGGTCTTTCACAGACTTGCTGCAACTCAAGAAGTTTCCCGACATACCCGTCTCCACTCAAGAGGAAGCACGAGAGCCCGGCCCACATCCAGAGGAGCCCCGTTTCTGTCTCCTAGCTCGAGAATACGATCCTTTCCCTGCGTGGTCGGGAAAGAATTCCCAGCGTTCCCGTCGCATCTCAAGAGGAGGCACTCTCCACAGGAAAGCCGAGAGGAAATCCAGGGTCGTGCCACCATTCCCAAAATCCCCCAGATGTCTCAGTCTATTACAGGGAAACCTGTTTCCCCCCGCTCTGCCTCGACTTTCAAGCCGAGGATCGACTCACACCATGGTGGCCCGTGGGACAACCCTGTGGGAAAGCCTCGTGGAAAGCCTCGTGGGAAAGCCTCGAGGGAAAGCCACAGATCCCTTGATCCACGCGAAGGGAACCGTGACACTGCTGCTGCAGCTTGGGAGGAAAGCGCACGTGCATGCCCTTTCTCGAGACAACGACTGACTCCCCTGGGCAGAATCCAGAAGTACCCAAGATCCATGTCAGCACTGGAGAGGAATCCTCAGGTTCCGGCACTGACTCCACACAAGGTCTTAGGCCAGAGCATCGTCGGGAGAGGAATCCCGAGAGGCCCCGAGCAACTCGCATGGGGACTGGCCTTTCCTGAGGCCACCAGAGCGGGTCCCTGAGGTCCCTGTCGTAAGTCGAGAGCACCTGCCGCAACTCGAGAAAATCCAGGAGGTTCTCCCCTCCAGGCGAGATGAGGCCCATTTCCCCTGAGGCGTCTCGAGGCTAATCACACCTAACATCTGGAACTTCCAAAGGGTCCTTCACACCCTTGCTGCAACTCAAGAAGTTCCCGGACATACCCGTCTCCACTCGAGTGGAAGCACGAGAGTCCCGCCCACATGCAGAGGAGCACCGTTTCCGTCTCCTAGCTCGAGAGGAGGGATCCTTTCCCTGCGTGGTCGGGAAAGAATTCCCAGCGTTCCCGTCGCATCTCAAGAGGAGGCACTCTCCACAGGAAAGGCGGAGGAACTCCAGGGTCGTGCCACCATTCCCAAAGTCCCCCAGATGTCTCAGTCCATTCCAGGGAAACCTGTTTTCCTTGCACTGCCTAGGCTTTCAAGCCGAGGATCGACTCACACCACGGTGGCACGTGGGACAGCCCAGTGGGAAAGCCTCGTGGGAAAGCCTCGTGGGAAAGCCTCAAGGGAAAGCCTATAGGGAAAGCCACAGATCCCTTGATCCACGCGAAGGGAAACGCGACACTGCTGCTACAGCTTGGAAGGAAAGCACACGTGCATGTCCCTACTCGAGACAAAGACTGACTCCCCTGGGGACACTCCAGGAGTACCCCAAGATCCATGTCAGCACTGAAGAGGAATCCTCAGGTTCCAGCACTGATTCCTCACAAGGTCTTAGGCCCCAGCATCGACGGGAGAGGAAACCCGAGAGGCCCCGTGCAACTCGCATGGGAACTGGCCTTTCCTTAGGCCACCAGAGCGGGTCCCTAAGGTCCCTGTCGTAATTGGAGAGCACCTGGCACAACTCGAGAAAATCCAGGAGGTTCTCCCCTCCAGGCGAGATGAGACCCAATTTGCGCTGAGGCTTTCTCGAGGCTAATCACATCTAACCTCTGGAACTTCCAAAGGGTCCTTCACAACCTTGCTGCAACTCAAGAAGTTCCCCGACATACCCGTCTCCACTCAAGAGGAAACACGAGATTTCTGCCCACATCCAGAGGTTCCCCGTTTCCGCCTCCTAGCTCGAGAGGAGGAATTCTTTCCCTGAGTGTTCGGGAAAGAATTCCCGGCGTTCCCGTCGGCATCTCAAGAGGAGTCGCTCTCCACAGGAAAGGCGAGAGGAACTCCAGGGTCGTGCCACCATTCCAGAGTCCCCCAGATGTCCAGTCTATTAGAGGGAAACCTATTTTCCCTGCACTGCCTCGACTTTCAAGCTCAGGATCGACTCACACCACGGTCCACGTGGGACAGCCCTGTGGGAAAGCCTCGTGGGAAAGCCTCGAGGGAAAGCCCTGATCCCTTGATCCACGGGAAAGGAAGCGTGACACTGCTGCTACAGCTCGGGAGGAAAGCGCACGTGTATGCCCCCACTCGAATGAGGACTGACTCCACTGGGGAGACTCCAGAAGTACGCCCAGATCCATGTCAGACCTGGAGAGGAATCCTCAGGTTCCGGGACTGACTCCACACAAGGTCTTAGGCCCCAGCATCGACGGGAGAGGAATCCCGAGAGGCCCCCGAGCAACTCGCATGGGGACTGGCCTTTCCTGAGGCCACCAGAGCGGTTTGCTGAGGTCCCCGTAGTAAGTCGAGAGCACCTGCCGCTACTCGAGAAAATTCAGGAGGTTCTCCCTTCCAGGAGAGATGAGGGCCATTTCCGCTGAGGCGTCTCGAGGCTAATCACACCTAACCTCTGGAACTTCCAAAGGGTCCTTCACACCCTTGCTCCAACTCAAGAAGATCCCCGACATACCCGGCTCCACTCGAGTGGAAGCACGCGAGTCCCGCCACATCCAGAGGAGCCCCGTTTCCGCCTCCTAGCTCGAGAGGAGTTATCGTTGCCCTGCGTGGTCGGAAAGAATTCCCGGCGTTGCCGTCGCATCTCAAGAGGAGGCGCTCTCCACAGGAAAGGCCAGAGGAACTCCAGAGTCGTGCCACCATTCCAGAGTCCCCCAGATGTCTCAGTCCATTCCAGGGAAACCTGTTTTCCCTGCACTGCCTCGACTTTCACGCTGAGTATCGACTCACACCACGGTGGCACGTGGACAGCCCTGTGGTAAAGCCTCGTGGGAAAGCCTCGTGGAAAGCCTCAAG
>NW_017196140.1:0-8618 GCF_001704415.2 Capra hircus
TAAGTCCAAAGCACTGCCGCAAACTCGAGAGAATCCAGGAGGTTCTCCGTCCAGGCGAGATGATGCCCATTTCCGTTGAGGCATCTCGAGGCTAATCACACCTAACCTCTGGAACTTCCAGAGGGTCCTTCACACCCTTGCTGCACTCAAGAAGTTCCCCGACATACTCGTCTCCACTCGAGAGAAAGCACGAGAATCCCGTCCCACATCCAGAGGAGCCCCTTTTCCGCCTCATAGCTCGAAAGGAGGGATCCTTTCCCTGCGTGGTCGGGAAGAATTCCCGGCGTTCCCGTCGCATCTCAAGAGGAGGCGCTCTCCACAGGAAAGGCCAGAGGAACTCCAGGGTCGTGTCCACCATTCCCAGAGTCCCCAGATGTCTCAGTCCATTCCAGGGAACCTGTTTTCCCTGCACTGCCTCGACTTTCAAGCCGAGGATCGACTCACACCACGGTGGCACGTGGGACACCCTGTGGGAAAGCCTCGTGGGAAAGCCTCGTGGGAAAGCCTCGAGGGAAATCCACAATCCTTTGATCCACGCGAAGGGAAGCGTGACACTGCTGCTACAGCTCGGGAGGAAAGCACGTGCATGCCCCACTCGAGACGAGGACTGACTCCCCTGGGGAGACTCCAGAAGTACCGGCAAGATCCATGTCAGCACTGGAGAGGAATGCCTCAGGTTCCGGCACCGACTCAACACAAGATCTTAGGCCCCGGCATCGAAGGGAGGGGAATCCCGAGAGGCCCCCGAGCAACTCAGCATGGGGACTGGCCTTTCCTGAGGCCCACCAGAGCCGGGTCCCTGAGGTCCCCGTCATAAGTCGAAAGCACCTGCCGCAAACTCGAGAAAATCCTAGGAGGTTCTCCCGTCCAGGCGAGATGATGCCCATTTCCGCTGAGGCGTCTCGAGGCTAATCACACCTAACCTCTGGAACTTCCAAAGGGTCCTTCACACCCTTGCTGCACCTCAAGAAGTTCCCCGACATACTCCGTCTCCACTCGAGAGGAAGCACGAGAGTTCCGTCCACATCCAGAGGAGCCCCGTTTCCGCCTCCTAGCTCGAGAGGAGGGATCCTTTCCCTGCGTGGTCGGGAAAGAATTCCCGGCGTTCCCGTCGCATCTCAAGAGGAGGCGCTCTCCACAGGAAAGGCGAGAGGAACTCCAGGGTCGTGCCACCATTCCCAGAGTCCCCCAGATGTCTCCAGTCCATTCCAGGGATAACCTGTTTTCCCTGCACTGCCTCGACTTTCAAGCCGAGGATCGACTCACACCACGGTGGCACGTGGGACAGCCCTGTGGGAAAGCCTCGTGGGAAAGCCTCGGGAAAGCCTCGAGGGAAAGCCACAGATCTCTTGATCCACGCGAACGGGAAGCGTGACACTGCTGCTACAGCTCGGGAGGAAAGCGCACGTGCATGCCCCCACTCGAGACGAGGACTGACTCCACTGGGGAGACTCCAGAAGTACCCCCAGATCCATGTCCAGCACTGGAGAGGAATCCTCAGGATTCCGGCACCGGACTCCACACAATATCTGAGGCCCCGGCATCGAAGGGAGAGGAATCCCGAGAGGCCCATGAGCAGCTCGCATGGGGACTGGCCTTTCCTGAGGCCACCAGAGTGGGTCCCTGAGGTCCCCTTCGTAAGTCGAGAGCACCTGCTGCAACTCGAGAAAATCCAGGAGGTTCTCCCCTCCAGGCGAGATGAGGCCCATTTCCGCTGAGGCGTCTCGAGGCTATTCACACCTAAACTCTGGAACTTCCAAAGGGTCCTTCACACCCTTGCTGCAACTCAAGAAGTTCCCCGACATTCCCGTCTCCACTCGAGAGGAAGCACGAGAGTCCCGGCCACATCCAGAGGAGCCCCGTTTCCGTCTCCTAGCTAGAGAGGAAGGATCCTTTCCCTGCGTGGTCGGGAAAGAATTCCCAGGCGTTCCCGTCGCATCTCAAGTGGACGGCGCACTCCACAGGAAAGGCGAGAGGAACTCCAGGGTTGTGCCACATTCCCAGAGTCCCCCAGATGTCTCAGTCCATTCCAGGGAAACTTGTTTTCCCTGCACTGCCTCGACTTTCAAGCCGAGGATCGACTCACACCATGGTGGCACGTGGGACAGCCCTGTGGGAAAGCCTCGTGGGAAAGCCTCGTGGGAAAGCCTCGAGGGAAAGCCCCTGATCCCTTGATCCACGCGAAGGGAAGCGTGACACTGCTGCTACAGCTCGGGAGGAAAGCGCACGTGCATGCCCCCACTCGAGATTAGGACTGACTCCCCTGGGGAGACTCCAGAAGTAACCCAAGATCCATGTCAGCACTGGAGAGGAAACCTCAGGTTCCAGGCAATGACTCCACACAAGGTTTTAGGCCCCAGCATCACCGGGAGAGGAATCCCGAGAAGTCCCCGAGCAACTCGCATGGGGACTGGCCTTTCCGAGGCCACCAGAGCGGGTCCCTGAGGTCCCCATCGTAAGTCGAGAACACCTGCCGCAACTCGAGAAAATCCAGGAGGTTCTCCCCTCCAGGCGAGATGAGGCCCATTTCCGCTGAGGCGTCTCGAGGCTAATCACACCTAAACTCTGGAACTTCCAAAGGGTCCTTCACACCCTTGCTGCAACGCAAGAAGTTCTGCAACATTCCCGACTCCACTCGAGAGGAAGCACGACAGTCCCGCCCACATCCAAAGGAGCCCCGTTTCTGCCTCCTAGCTCGAGAGGAGGGATCCTCTCCCTGCGTGGTCGGGAAAGATTTCCCGGCGTTCCCGTCGCATCTCAAGAGGAGGCGCTCTCCACAGGAAAGGCGAGAGGAACTCCAGGGTCGTCCCACCATTCCCAGAGTCCCCCAGATGTCTCAGTCCATTCCAAGGAAACCTGTTTTCCCTGCACTGCCTCGACTTTCAAGCCGAGGATCGACTCACACCACGGTGGCACGTGGGACAGACCTGTGGGAAAGCCTCGTGGGAAAGCCTCGTGGGAAAGCCTCGAGGACAAGCCACAGATCCCTTGATCCACTCGAAGGGACGGTGACACTGCTGCTACAGCTGGGGATGAAAGCGCACGTGCATGCCCCCACTCGAGACGAGGACTGACTCCCCTGGGTAGACTCCAGAAGTACCCCAAGATCCATGTCAGCACTGGAGAGGAATCCTCAGGTTCCGGCATTGACTCCACACAAGGTCATAGGCCCCAGCATCGACGGGAGAGGAAACCAGAGAGGCCCCCGAGAGGCCTCCGTGCAACTCGCAAGTGGACTGGCCTTTCCTGAGGCCCCCAGAGCGGGTCCCTGAGGTCCCCGTCGTAAGTCGAGAGCACCTGCCGCAACTCGAGAAAATCCAGGAGGTTCTCCCCTCCAGGCGAGATGAGGCCCATTTCCGCAGAGGCGTCTCGAGGCTAATCACACCTAACCTCTGGAACTTCCAACGGGTCCTTCACACCCTTGCTGCAACTCAAGAAGTTCCCCGACATACCCGTCTCCACTCGAGAGGAAGCACGAAGAGTCCCGCCCACATCCAGAGGAGCCCCTTTTCCTCCTCCTAGCTCGAGAGGTGGGATCCTTTCCCTTAGAGCTCGGAAAAGAATTCCCGGCATTCCTGGTCGCTTCTCAAGGGGAGGTGCTCTCCACAGGAAAGGCGAGAGCAACTCGAGGGTCGTGCCACCATTCCAGAGTCCCGCAGATGCCTCAGTCCATTCCAGGGAAACCTGTTTTCCCTGCACTGCCTCGACTTTCAAGCCGAGGTCGACTCACACCACGGTGGCACGTGGGACAGCCCTGTGGGAAAGCCTCGTGGGAAAGCCTCGAGAGAAGCCACAGATCCCTTGATCCACGCGAAGCGAAGCGGGACACTGCTGCTACAGCTCGGGAGGAAAGTGCACGTGCATCGACCCACTCGAGACGAGGACTGACTCCACTGGGGAGACTCCAGAAGTACCCCAAGATCCATGTCAGCACTGGAGAAGCATCCTCAGGTTCCGGCACCGACTCAACACAAGGTCCTAGGCCCCGACATCGACGGGAGAGGAATCCCGAGAGGCCCCGAGCAACTCGCATGGGGACTGGCCTTTCCTGAGGCCACCAGAGCGGGTTCCTGAGGTCCCCATCGTAAGTCGAGAGCACCAGCCGCAACTCGAGAAAATCCAGGAAGTTCTCCCCTCCAGGCGAGATGAGGCCCATTTCTGCTGAGGCAAATAGGGGGTAATCACACTAAACTCTGGAACTTCCAAAGGGTCCTTCACACCCTTGCTGCAACTCAAGAAGTTCCCCGACATACCCGTCTCCACTCAAGAGGAACACGAGAGTCCCGCCCACTTCCAGAGTGGCCCCGTTTCCGCCCGCTAGCTCGAGAGGAGGGATCCTTTCCCTGCGTGGTAGGGAAAGAATTCCTAGCGTTCCCGTCACATCTCAAGAGGAGGTGCTCTCCACAGGAAAGGCGAGAGGAACTCCAGGGTCGTGTCACCTTTCCCAGAGTCCCCAAGATGTCTCAGTCCATTCCAGGGAAACCTGTTTTCCCTGCACTGCCTCGACTTTCCAAGCTGAGGATCGACATCGACACACTACACGGTGGCACGTGGGACAGCCCTGTGGGAAAGGCCTCGTGGGAAAGCCTCGTGGGAAAGCCTCGAGGGAAAGCCTCCAGGGAAGTACCCCAAGATCCATGTCAGCACAGGAGAGGAATCCTCAGGTTCCGGCACTGACTCCACACAAGGTCTTAGGCCCCAGCATCGACGTGAGAGGAATCCCGAGAGGGCCCCGAGCAACACGCATGGGTACTGGCCTTTCCTGAGGCCATCAGAGCGGGACCCTGAGGTCCCCGTCGTAAGTCGAGAGCACCTGCCTCAACTCGAGAAAATCCAGGAGGTTCTCCCCTCCAGGCGAGATGAGGCCCATTTCCGCTGAGGCGTCTCGAGGCTAATCACATCTAACATCTGGAACTTCCAAAGGGTCCTTCACACCCTTGCTGGCAACTCAAGAAGTTCCCCGACATACCCGTCTCCGCTCGAGAGGAAGCACGAGAGTCCCGCCCACATCCAGAGGAGCCCCGTTTCCGCCTCCTAGCTCGAGAGAAGGGATCCTTTCCCTGCGTGGTCGGGAAAGAATTCCCGGCGTTCCCGCGCATCTCAAGAGGAGGCGCTCTCCACAGGAAAGGCAAGAGAACTCGAGGGTCGTGCCCACCATTCCCAGAGTCCGCCAGAAAATTCCTTGTCGGGAATTTTATTGGCCTTCCGCGTAAACCTAGCTATTCAGCCTTTTTCCTCCAGTTAATCTTCTTACTACCCTATAATTTCTTAATCTCATCTTACATTAATAAATACACAAGACTTTCCACGTCAACGCCGTCCATCCATCGAATTCCCTGGATCCAGCGGGGCTGGACCCCGGCACACTGAGATATCTGGGGGACTCTTGGAATGATGGCACGACACTGGAGTTTCTCTCGCCTTTCCTGTGGAGAGCGCCTCCTCTTGAGATGCGACGGGAACACCGGGAATTCTTTCCGGAACATACAGGGAAAGGATACCTGACCGCGAGGTACGAGGCGGAAACGGGGCTCCTCTGGATGTGGGCGGGACTCTCGTGCTTCCTCTCGAGTGGAGTCAGGTATGTTGGGGAACTTCTTGAGTTGTAGCAAGGGTGTGAAGGACCCTTTGGAAGTTCCAGGGTTAGGTGTGATTAGCCTCGAGACGCCTGAGCGGAAATGGGCCTCATCTCGCCTGGAGGGAGAACCTCCTGGATTTTCTCGAGTTTCGGCAGGTGCTCTTGACTTACGACGGGGACCTCAGGGACCCGCTCTGGTGGCCTCAGGAAAGGCCAGTCCCCATGCGAGTTGCTCGGGGCCTCTCGGGATTCCTCTCCCTTCGACGCCGGGGCCTAAGACCTTGTGTGGAGTCGGTGCCGGAACCTGAGGATTCCTCTCCAGTGCTGACATGCATCTTGCGGTACTTCTGGAGTCTCCCCAGGGGAGTCAGTCCTCGTCTCGAGTGGGGGCATGCACGTTCGCTTTCCTCCCGAGCTGTAGCAGAACTGTCACGCTTCCCTTCCCTTGGATCAAGGGATCTGTGGCTTTCCCTCGAGGCTTTCCAGAGGCTTCCCACGAGGCTTTCCCACAGGGCTGTCCCACGTGCCACCGTGGTGTGAGTCGATCCTCGGCTTGAAAGTCGAGCAGTGCAGGGAAAACAGGTTTCCCTGGAATGGACTGAGACATCTGGGGGACTCTGGGAATGGTGGCACGACCCTGGAGTTCCTCTCGCCTTTCCTGTGGAGAGCGCCTCCTCTTGAGATGAGACAGGAACGCCGGGAGTTCTTTCCTGACCATGCAGGGAAAGGATCCCTCCTCTCGAGCTAGGAGGCGGAAACGGGGCTCCTCTGGATGTGGCGGGACTCTCGTTCTTCCTCTCGAGTGGAGAGGTATGTCGGGGGATCTTCTTGAGTTGCAGCAAGGGTGTGAAGGACCCTTTGGAAGTTCCAGAGGTTAGGTGTGATTAGACTCGAGACGTCTCAGCGAAATGGGCCTCATCTCGACTGCAGGGGAGAACCTCCTGGGTTTTCTCGAGTTTCAGCAGGTGCTCTCCAGTTACGACCGGGACTTATGTAACCGCTCTGGTCCTCAGGTAATGCCAGTCGACTTGCGAGTTGCTAAGGGCCTCTCGGGATTCCTCTCGGTCGATGACGGGGCCTAAGACCTTTTTTGGAATCGGTGCCCGAACCTGAGGTTTCCTCTCCAGTGCTGAAATGGATCTTGGGGTACTACTGGAGTCTCCACAGGGAGTCATCTTCGTCTCCAATGGGGGCATGCACGTGCGCTTTTCTCCCGAGCATTAGGAGCAGAGTCAATTTTCCCGTTGGGTTGATCAAGGGTTTCTTGTTTTCCCTCGAGGCTTTCCCACGTGGCTTTCCCACGAGGCTTTCCCACAGGGCTGTCCCACGTGCCACCATCGTGTGAGTCGGTCCTCCGCGTGAACGTCGAGGCAGTGCAGGGTAAACAAGTTCCTCTGGAAAGGACTGAGACATCTGGGGGACTCTTGGAATGGTGGAACGACCCTGGAGTTCCTCTCACCTTTCTTGTGGAGCGTGCCTCCTCTTGAGATGCGACAGGTACGACAGGAATTCTTTCCCGGCCAATCAGGGAAAGCATCCCTCACATTGAGCTAGGAGGGGGAATTGGGGCTCCTCTGGATGTGGGTGGTACCTGGTGATTCCTATGTAGTGGCGACGGGTCTCTTCTGGATCTTCTTGAGTTGCAACAAGGGTGTGAAGGACCCTTTGGAAGTTCCAGAGGTTAGGTGTGATTAGCCTCGAGACGTCTCAGTGGAAATGGGCCTCATCTCGCCTGAAGGGGAGAATCTCCTTCATTTTCTCGAGTTGTGGCAGGTGCTCTCGACTTACGACGGGACCTCAGGGACCCGTTCTGTTGGCCTTAGGAAGACCAGTCCCCATGCGAGTTGCTAGAGGCCTCTCGGGATTCCTCACCGGTAGATGCCGGGGCCCAAGACCTTCGTGGAGTGGGGCCAGAACCTGAGTATTCCTCTCCAGTGCTGACATGTTTTTGGGATACTTCTGAAGTCTCCCAAGGGGAATCAGTCCTCGTCTCGAGTGGGGCATGTGCATGCTCTTTCCTCCCGAGCTGTAGCAGCAGTGTCATGCTTCCCGTCGCGTGGATCAATGGATCTGTGGCTTTTCCTCTAGGCTTTTTAGAGGATTTCCCACGAGGCTTTCCCACAGGGCTGTCCCCCGTGCACCGTGGTGTGAGGCGATCCTCGGCATGAAAGTTTAAGCACTCTGTAAAACAAGATCCTCTGGAATGGACTGAGACATCTGGGGACGCTTGGAATGGTGGCACGACCATGGAGTTCCTCTCTCCCTTCCTGTGGAGAGCGCCTCCACCTGAGATGCGACGGAATGCCGGAAGTTCTTTCCCGACCAAGCAGGGAAAGGATCCCTCATCTCTAGCTAGGAGGATGAAACGGGCTACTCTGGATGTGGGCAGGACCCTCGTGTTTCCTCTCGAGTGGAGATGGGAATGTCGGGAACTTCTTGAGTTGCAGCAAGGTGTGAAGGACCCTTTGGAAGTTCCAGAGATTAGATGTAATTAGCCTCGAGACACCTCATTGGAAATGGGCCTCATCTCGCCTGGAGGGGAGAACCTCCTGGATTTTCTCGAGTTGCGGCAGGTGCTCCCCTTACGACGGGGACCTCAGGGACCCGCTCTGGTGGCTTCATCAAAGCCAGTCCCATGCCAGATGCTGGGGGCTTCTCTTGATAACTCTCCTGTTGATGCCCGGGCCGAACAACTTGTGTGGATTCGGGGCGGAACCTGAGGTTTCCTCAGCAGTGCTGACATGGATATGGGGTTCTTCTGGAGTCTCACCTGGAGAGTCAATCCTCCTCTCAAGTGAGGGCACGCACGTGTGCTTTCCTCCCGAGCTGTAGCAGCAGGGTCACGCTTCCGTCGTGTGGATCAAGGGATCTGTGGCTTTTCCCCTGGAGGCTTTCCCACGAGCGAGGCTTTCTCACAGGCTTTCCCTCGTGCCACCGTGGTGTGAGTTGATCCTCAGCGTGAAAAGTCGAGGCAGTGCAGGGAAAACAGGTTTCCTCTGAATTGGACTGATGCTGGGAGCCAGTTATGAGGACTCGCCCG
>NW_017196141.1:0-8618 GCF_001704415.2 Capra hircus
CTCCACTCGAGAGGAGCACGAGAGTCCCGCCCACATCCAGAGGAGGCCCCTTTCCGCCTCCTAGCTCGAGAGGAGGGATCCTTTCCCTGCGTGGTCGGGAAAGAATTCCCGCGTTCCCGTCGCATCTCAAGAGAAGCGCTCTCCACAAGAAAGGCGAGAGGAACTCCAGGGACGTGCCACCATTCCAGAGGCGCCAGATTTCTCAGTCCATTCCAGGGAAACCTGTTTTCCCTGCACTGCCTCGACTTTCAAGCCGAGGATCGACTCACACCACGGTGGTACGTGGGACAGCCCTGTGGGAAAGCCTCGTGGGAAAGCCTCGAGGAAAGCCATGAGGGAAAGCCACAGATCCCTTGATCCACGCGAAGGGAAGCGCGAAACTGCTGCTACAGCTGGGGAGGATAGCACACGTGCATGCCCCCACTCGAGACGAGGACTGACTCCCCTGGGGAGACTCCAGAAGTACCCCAAGATCCATGTCAGCACTGGACAGGAATCCTCAGGTTCCGGCACCCACTCCACACAAAGATCTTAGGCCCAGAATCGACGGGAGAGGAATCCCCAGAGCCGCCGAGCAACTCGCATGGGGACTGGCCTTTCCTGATGCCACAGAGCAGGTCCCTGAAGTCCCCAACATAAGTCGAGAGCACCTGCCGCAACTCGAGAAAATCCAGGAGGTTCTCCCCTCCAGGCGAGATGAGGCCCATTTCCGCTGAGGCGTCTGAGGCTAATCAAATCTAACATCTGGAACGTCCAAAGGGTCCTTCACGCCCTTTCTGCAACTCAAGAAGTTCCCCCGACATACCCGTCTGCACTCGAGAGGAAGCACGAAAGTACCCGCCCACATCCAGGGGAGCCCCGTTTCCGCCTCCTAGCTCGAGAGGAGGGATCCTTTCCCTGCGTGGTGGGGAAAGAATTCCCCGCGTTCCCGTCGCTTCTCAAGAGGAGGCGCTCTCCACAGGAAAGGCGAGAGGAACTCCAGGGTCGTCCCACCATTCCCAGAGTCCCCGAGATGTCTCAGTCCATTCCAGGGAAACCTGTTTTCCCTGCACTGCGTCGACTTTCAAGCCGAGGATCGACTCACACCAAGGTGGCACGTGGAACAGCCCTGTGGAAAAGCCTCGTGGGAAAGCCTCGTGGGAAAGACTCGAGGGAAAGCCACAGATCACTTGATCTAAGCGAAGGGAAGCGTGACATTGCTGCTACAGCTCGAGAGGAAAGCGCACGTGCAGGCCCCCACTCGAGACGAGGACTGACTCCCTTGGGGAGACTCAGAAGTACCCCAAGATCCATGTTAGCGCTGGAGAGGAATTCTCACGTTCCGGCACCGACGCCACACAAGGTCTTAAGCCAGCGTGACACTGCAGCTACTGCTCGGGAGGAAGGGGCACGTGCATGCCCGCACTCGAGACGAGGACTGACTCTCCTGGGGAGACTCCAAAAGTAGCCCAAGATCCATGTCAGCACTCGAGAGGAATCCTCAGGTTTCGGCACCGAGTCCAAACAAGATCTTAGGCCCCGGCATCGACGGGAGAGGAATCCTGAGGGGCCCCGAGGAACTCGCATGGGGTCTGGCCTTTCCTGAGGCTACAAGAGCGGGTCCCTGAGGTCCCCGTCGTAAGTCGAGAGCACCTGCCGCATCTCGAGAAAATCCAGGAGGTTCTGCCCTCCAGGCGAGATGAGGCCCATTTCCGCTGAGGCGTCTCGAGGCTAATCACACCTAACCTCTGGAACTTCCAAAGGGTCCTTCCACACCCTTGCTGCAACTCAAGAAGTTCCCCGACATTACCCGTCTCCACTCGAGAGGAAGCACGAGAGTCCCGCCCACATCCAGAGGAGCCCCGTTTCCGCCTCCCTAGCTCGAGAGGAGGGATCCTTTCCCTGCGTGGTCGGGAAAGAATTCCCGGCGTTCCCGTCGCATCTCAAGAGGAGACGCTCTCCACAGGAAAGGCGAGAGGAACTCCAGGGTCGTGCCACCATTCCCAGGAGTCCCCCAGATGTCTCAGTCCATTCCAGGGAAACCTGTTTTCCCTGCACTGCCTCCACTTTCAAGCCGGAGGATCGACTCACACCACGGTGGCACGTGGGACAACACTGTGGGAAAACTTCCTGGGAAAGCCTCCTGGGAAAGCCTCAAGGGAAAGCCACAGATCCCTTGATCCACGAGAAGGGAAGCGTGACACTGCTGCTACAGCTCGGGAGGAAAGCGCACGAGCATGCCCCACTCGAGACGTGGATTGACTCCCCAGGGGGAGACTCCAGAAGTACCCCAAGATACACGTCAGCACTGGGAGAGGAATCCTCAGGTTCCGGCACCAACTCCACACTAGGTCTTAGGCACCAGCATCGACGGGAGAGGAATCCCGAGAGGCCCCAGAGCAACTTGCATGGGGACGGGAACTTTCCTGATGCCACCATGGCGGGTCCCTGAGGTCCCCGTCGTAAGTCGAGAGCACCAGCTGCAACTCGAAAAAATCCAGGAGGTTCTCCCCTCCAAGCGAGATCAGGCCCATTTTCCGCTGAGGCGTCTCGAGGCTAATCACATCTAACCTCTGGAACTCCCAAAGGTTCTTCACACCCCTTGCTGCAACTCAAGAAGTTCCCGGACATACCCGTCTCCACTCGAGAGGAAACTCGAGAGTTCTGGCCCAAATCCAGAGGAGCCCCGTTTCCGCCTCCTAGCTCGAGAGGAGGGATCCTTTCCCTGCGTGGTCGGGAAAGAATTCCCGGCTTTCCCGTCGCCTCTCCAGAGGAGGCGCTCTCGATAGGAAAGGCGAGAGGAACTCCAGGGTCGTGCCACCATTCCCAGAGTCCCCAGATGTCTCAGTTCATTCCAGGGAAACCTGTTTTCCCTGCACTGCCTCGACTTTCAAGCCGAGGATCGACTCACACCACGGTGGCACGTAGCACAGCCCTGTGGGAGAGCCACGTGGGAAAGCCACAGATCCCTTGACCCAAGCGAAGGGAAGCGTGACACTGCTGCTACAGCTCGAGAGGAAAGCGCACGTGCAGGCCGCCACTCGAGACGAGGACTGACTCCCCTGGGGAGACTCAGAAGTACCCAAGATCCATGTCAGCACCGGAGAGGAATACTCAGGTTCCGGCACCGACGCCACACAAGGTCTTAAGCCAGCGTAACACTGCTGCTACAGCTCGAGAGGAAAGCGCACGTGCAGGCCCCCACTCGAGACGAGGACTGACTCCCCTGGGGAGACTCAGACGTACCCAAGATTCATGTCAGCACTGCAAAGGAATCCTCAGTTTCCGGCACCGACTCCACACAAGGTCTTAGGCCCCGACTTCGACGGGAGAGGAATCCCGAGAGGCCCCCGAGCAACTCGCCTGGGGACTGGCCTTTCCTGATGGCACCAGAGCGGGTCCCTGAGGTCCCCGTCGAAAGTCGAGAGCCACCTGCCGCAACTCGTGGAAAATCCAGGAGGTTCTCCCCCTCCAGGTGAGATGAGGCCCATTTTTGCTGAGGCGTCTCGAGGATAGTCACACCTAAACCTCTGGAACTTCCAAAGGGGTCCTTCAACCATTGCTGTAACTCAAGAAGTTCCCCAACATACCCGTCTCCACTCGAGAGGAAGCAGGAGAGTCCCGCCCACATCCAGAGGAGCCCCGTTTCCGCTCATAGCTCAAGAGAAGGGATCCTTTCCCTGCGTGGTCGGGAAAGAATTCCCGGCGTTCCCGTCGCATCTCAAGAGGAGGCGCTCTCCACAGGAAAGGCGAGAGGACTCCAGGGTCTTGCCACTAGCCCAGAGTCCACCAGATGTCTCAGTACCATTCCAGGGAAACCTGTTTTCCCTGCACTGCTTTGACTTTTCAAGCCGAGGATCGACTTCACACCACGGTGGCACCCGTGGGACAGCCCTGTGGGAAAGCCTCGTGGGAAATCCTCGTGGGAAAGCCACGAGGGAAAGCCACAGATCCTTGATCCACGCGAACGGAAGCGCGACACTGCTGCAACAGCTCGGGAGGATAGCGCACGTGCATGCCCCCACTCGAGACGAGGACTGACTCCCCTGGAGAGACTCCAGAAGTACCCCAAGATCCATGTCAGCACTGGAGAGGAATGCTCAGGTTCCGGCACCGACTCCACACAAGGTCTTACACCCCGGCATCGACGGGAGGGGAATGCCGAGAGGCCCGAGAGCAACTCCCATGGGGACTCGCCTTTCCTGTAGCCACCAGAGCGGGTCCCTGAGGTCCCCGTCGTAAGTCGAGAGCACCTGCCGCAACTCGAGAAAATCCAGGAGGTTCTCCCCTCCAGGCGAGATGAGGCCCATTTCCGCTGAGGCGTCTTGAGGCTAATCAAATCTAACATCTGGAACGTCCAAAGGGTCCTTCACGCCCTTTCTGCAACTCAAGAAGTTCCCCGACATACCCGTCTGCACTCGAGAGGAGCACGAAAGTCCCGCCACATCCAGGGGAGCCCCGTTTCCGCCTCCTAGCTCGAGAGGAGGGATCCTTTCCCTGCGTGGTGGGGAAAGAATTCCCCGCGTTCCCGTCGCTTCTCAAGAGGAGGCGCTCTCCACAGGAAAGGCGAGAGGAACCCAGGGTCGTGCCACCATTCCCAGAGTCCCCCAGATGTCTCAGTCCATTCCAGGGAAACCTGTTTTCCCTGCACTGCCTCGACTTTCAAGCCGAGGATCGACTCACACCAAGGTGGCACGTGGGACAGCCCTGTGGAAAAGCCTCGTGGGAAAGCCTCGTGGGAAAGCCTCGAGGGAAAGCCACAGATCACTTGATCTAAGCGAAGGGAAGCGTGACATTGCTGCTACAGCTCGAGAGGAAAGCGCACGTGCAGGCCCCCACTCGAGACGAGGACTGACTCCCTTGGGGAGACTCAGAAGTACCCCAAGATCCATGTTAGCGCTGGAGAGGAATTCTCTCGTTCCGGCAACGACGCCACACAAGGTCTTAAGCCAGCGTGACACTGCAGCTACTGCTCGGAGGAAGGGGCACGTGCATGCCCGCACTCGAGACGAGGACTGACTCTCCTGGGGGACTCAAAAGTAGCCCAAGATCCATGTCAGCACTCGAGAGGAATCCTCAGTTTCGGCACCGTCTCCACACAAGGTCTTAGGTCCCGGCATCGACGGAGAGGTATCCTGAGAGGCCCCGAGCAACTCGCAAGGGGCTGGCCTTTCCTGAGGCCACCAGAGCGGGTCCCTGAGGTCCCCGTTGTAAGTCGAGAGCACCTGCCGCATCTCGAGAAATCCAGGAGGTTCTCCCCTCCAGGCGAGATGATGCCCATTTCCTCTGAGGCTTCTCGAGTATAATCACACCTAACCTCTGAACTTACAAAGGGTCCTTCAAACCCTTGCTGCAACTCAAGAAGTTCCCGACATACCCGTCTCCACCCGAGAGGAAGCACGAGAGTTCCGCCCAGTTCCAGAGGAGCCCCGTTGCCGCCTCCTAGCTCGAGAGGAGGGATCCTTTCCCTGCGTGTGGGGAAAGAATTCCCAGTGTTCCCGTCCCATCTCAAGAGGAGGCGCTCTCCACAGGAAAGGCCAGAGGAACTCGAGGGTCGTGCCACCATTCCAGAGTCCCCCAGATGTCTCAGTCCATTCCAGGGAAACCTGTTTTCCCTGCACTGCCTGGACTTTCAAGCGAGGATCGACTCACACCACGGTGGCACGTGGGACAGCCCTTCGGGAAAACTTCCGTGGAAAGCCTCCTGGAAGGCTCATGGGAAAGTCTCGAGGGAAAGCCACAGATCCCTTGATCCACCGGAAGGGAAGCGTGACACTGCTGCTGCAGTTCGGGAGGAAAGCGCACGTGCATGCCCCACTCGAGACGAATACTGACTCCCCTGGGGAGACTCCAGAAGTACCCCAAGATCCATGTCAGCAACTGGAGAGGATTCCCCATGTTCCGGCACTGATCCACACTAGGTCTTAGGCCCAGCATCGACGGGAGAGGAATTCCGAGAGCCCCCGATCAACTCACATGGGGACTGGCCTTTCCTCAGGCCACCAGAGCGGGTCCCTGAGGTCCCCTTCGTAAGTCTAAGAGCTCCTGCCGCAACTCGAGAAATCCAGAAGGTTCTCCCCTCCAGGCGAGATGAGGCCCATTCTGCAGAGGCGTCTCGAGGCTAATCACATCTAACATCTGGAACTTCCAATGGTCCTTCACACCCTTGCTGCAACTCAATAAGTTCCCCGCATACCCGTCTCCACTTGAGAGGAAGCACGAGAGTCCCGCCCACATCCAGAGGAGCCCCGTTTCCGTCTCCTAGTTCGAGAGGAGGGATCCTTTCCCTGCGTGGTCAGGAAAGAATTCCGGCATTCCCGTCGCATCTCAAGAGGAGGCGCTCTCCCAGGAAAGGCGAGAGGAACTCCAGGGTCGTGCCACCATTCCGAGAGTCAACCAGATGTCTCCGTCCATTCCAGGGAAACCTGTTTTCCCTGCACTGCCTCAACTTTCAAGCCGAGGATCGACTCACACCACGTTGGCACGTGGGACAGCCCTGTGGTAAAGCATCGTGGGAAAGCCTGGTGGCAAAGCCTAGAGGGAAAGACACAGAACCCTTGATCCACGTGAAGGGAAGCGCGACACTGCTGCTACAGCTCGGAAGGAAAGCGCAGGTTCATGCCCCCACTCGAGCCGAGGACTGACTCCCCTGCGGAGACTCCAGAAGTACCCCAAGATCCATGTCAGCACTGGAGAGGAATCCTCAGATTCCAGCACCGACTCCACACAAGGTCTTAGGCCACGGCATCGACGGGAGAGGTATCCCGAGAAGCCCCCGAGCAACTCGCATGGGGACTGGCCTTTCCTGAGGCCACCAGAGCGGGTCCCTGTGGTCCCAGTCGTAATTCGAGAGCACCTGCCGCAACTCGCAAAATCCAGGAGGTTCTCCCCCTCCAGGCGAGATAAGGCCCATTTCAGCTGAGGGGAATCGAGGCTAATCACACTAACCTCTGGAACTTCCAAAGGGTCCTTCACACCCTTGCTGCAACTCAAGAAGTTCCCCGACATACCCGTCTCCACTCGGGAGGAGGCACGCGAGGTCCGGCCACATGCAGAGGAGCCCCGTTTCCGCCTCCTAGCTCGAGAGGTGGGAACCTTTCCCTGCGTGTTCGGGAAAGAATTCCCAGCATTCCCCGTCGCATCTCAAGAGGAGGCACTCTCCACAGGAAAGGCCAGAGGAACTCCAGGGTCGTGCCACCATTCCCAGAGTCCCCCAGATGTCTCAGTCCATTCCTTAGAAACCTGTTTTCCCTGCACTGTGTCGACTTTCAAGCAGAGTATAGACTCACACCACTGTGGCACGTGGGACAGCCCTGTGGGAAAGCCTCGTGGGAAACCCTCGTGTAAAAGCCTCGAGGGAAAGCCACAGATCCTTGATCCACCCGGAGGGAAGCGTGGCACTGCTGCTACAGCTCGTGAGGAAAGCGCACATGCATGCCCCCACTCGAGACGAGGACTGACACCCTGGGGAGACTCAGAAGTACCCCAAGATCCAAGTCAACACTGGAGAGGAATTCTCAGGTTCCAGCACCGACTCCACACAAGGTCTTAGGCCCAGGCATCGACGGGAGAGGAATCCCGAGAGCCCTCCGAGCAACTGGCATGGGGAGTGGCCTTTCCTGAGGCCACCAGAGCGGGTCCCTGAGGTCCCTGTCGTAAGTCGAGGGCACCTGCCGCAACTCGAGAAAATCCAGGAGGTTCTCCCCTCCAGGCGAGATGAGGCCTATTTCCGCTGAGGCTTCTTGAGGCTAATCACATCTAAACTCTGGAACTTCCAAAGGGTCCTTCACACCCTTGCTGCAACTCAAGAAGTTCCCCGACATAGCCGTCTACACTAGAGAGGAAACACGAGAGATCTGCCCACATCCAGAGGAGCCCCGTTTCTGCCTCCTAGCTCGAGAGGAGGGATCCTTTCCCTGCGTGGTCGGGAAAGAATTCCCGGAGTTCAGTCGCATCTCAAGAGGAGGCGCTCTCCACAGGAAAGGCGAGAAGAACTCAAGGGTCGTGCCACCATTCCCAGAGTACCCCAGATGTCTCCGTCCATTCCAGGGAAACCTCTTTTTCCCTGCACTGCCTAGACTTTCAAGCGAGGATCGACTCACACCACGGTGGCACCTGGGATATCCCTGTGGGAAAGCCTCGTGGGAAAGCCTCATGGGAAAAGCCTCAAGGGTAAGACATAGATCCCTTGATCCACAGGAAGGGAAGGGTGCACTGCTGCTACAGCTCGGGAGGAAAGCGAACGTGCATGCCCCCACTCGAGACGAGGTCCGACTTCCCTGGGGAGTCTCCAGAAGTACCCCAAGATCCATGTAGGCACTGAAGGAATGCTCAGGTTACGGCACCGACTCCACACAAGATCTTAGGCCCCGGCATCGACAGGGAGTGGAATCCCGAGAGGCGCCCGAGCAACACGCATGGGGCTGGCCTTTCCTGAGGCCACTAGAGCGGGTCCCTGAGGTCCCCGTCGTAAGTCGAGAGCACCTGCATCAACTTGAGAAAATCCAGGAGGTTCTCCCCTCCAGGCGAGATGAGGCCCATTTCCGCTGAGGCGTATCGAGGCTTATCACATCTAACATCTGGAACTTCAAGGGTCCTTCACACCCTTGCTGCAACTTAAGAAGTTCCCCAACATACCC
>NW_017196142.1:0-20288 GCF_001704415.2 Capra hircus
GGGACACTGTCAAAGCACGTGACCCAGGAATCGGGCACACTGGGAACACAGATGGCATGCTTGAGGCACACGGCACGGTCAGTGTCAACACCTGCCACACATCCAGCCCGCCCAGGTGTGCAGTGGGGCCCCGCCACGCCTCATCACCCCCCAGTCAGGGAAGTGGGTCTGGTGACCTCTCAAGGCCACGTGCTGACCGAGCAGTCCACCCCGAGCTTTCTTCTGTGTGGTCAGCAAGCCATGGCCATGGCCACATCCGCACCGAGGTTCTTTGTAAATAAAGCTTTCTGGAACATACAGATGTTTCAGAACATCTGTTCATTTCCAGAAATCTATGCCTAACTTTGTGTCAAGACAATACAGCTAGTTCAGAAGCCGCTCGAGACCCTGTGGTGGCCAGGAAGCTAAAACTATTTACTCCCCGAACTCTGAGCGGCCCTTGCTGCTCTAGTCGCCCAGGCCCGACCCTTAGAGGAAGGCACCAGGCTCCCTCGGCAGAATGGAGAGTGGTCATGGTCCTCTTTGTGGACACTGAGGACACAGGACAGATGACTGACGCATGACCCAATGCCGGGCGAGGAGGCGGCTCGTCCAAAGCCTAGTTCCTACTTAGGGAGTCACCCCCACCTTGGCTCCCTCCTACAGTAAAGCGAGGGGCCTGCCGGCGCACTAGCAACTCCTCTCCCACTTGTTTATCTGGAACTTCAGGGGCAGCTTAGGGTCCAACCCTCACGGGTCACCACCACCTCTGACAACTCTGCAGGCAGCTCAGGGCGCGCGTTCTTCCACAGCTGGAGAGCAAAGCAGGTTTCACTCTCCAGTCTGGAGCTGTTCCTTTCTCTCCTCTCCAGGCTGGATCCGATGCTCACAGCTAAACAGCCGATCCAGAGCACCGTGGCCTCCAAAACCTGAGGCAGAGACTACCCATCTGCAGCTTCAGGGGTCTCATCCAGAAAACATCAACAAGGGAACACAGAGTCAGCAGCATGCCCAAAGGATCCCCCAGCGTGACTCTTCACCATTAAGTCAGAGAGAACTGTTCCAAAAATATGGCCAGAGTGAAAGCTTAGCGATTCTCCCAACTTTCTAATCAAAACAGCTTTCTCCCCTAGATTGGCCTTGGTCCTACACTGATGAGACTCTATTCGTTATTAGACAGTCAGCACCAGGCAGAGCGCTGCAGGAAGCAGGGATGACACTCTGGTCGTGGGGGGGCGCCCCTCTCTCAAGCAGGTGCTGGCCTACGAGTGGACAAGCCCCTGTCATTCTGGGCTGAGGCCGATCTGGGCACGAGGGGATGCGGGTGGAATTACAGAGGAACCCGACCCCAGCTGATACCTCAAAAGAGTAAAGGCAGACATCTCAAGTTACCCCAGCTGGGAAACGCACACCCGCTTCCCTGCAGACACAGCACACCTGCTCCGGTTTACTGTCCTCTCTGCAGGGCAGACACGGCCCCAGCTGACTCAGCCCGGGAAGCCCAATAGTAGCCATATGGGAAGCTTAAATAGACCCAGGAAATGAAAAATGTCTCCATAAAATCAAGATCCATGACCACCGAACAAACTCTGTGTTAGACAACATATGTAAGACACAGTATGGAAAAGAAAAAGACGTCTGAAGTAAAAAATGGGAAGGGAGAATAAGAAAGCTATTATATTAACAGGATTGTCTGGTCAGAATACAAGCAGTCTACAAAACGAAAATAAAATAGAAGGTAATGCACGGTCGGATGACATCATCGACTCAATGGGCAAGAGTCTGAGGAAACTCCAGGAGATAGTGAAGGACAGAGTAGCCTGGTGTGCTGCAGGACATGGGGTCACAAAGAGTTGCCCACAGGCTGAGCAACTAAACAACAGCAACAACAATACATGCTTTTGTCAAGTGAGTAGGGGAGAGAATAGCGGTTGTGTGTGTGTATGTTGTGTGTGTGTGTATGTGTGTGTGTTAGTTGCTCAGTCGTATCCAGCTCTTTGTGACCCCATGGACTGTAGCCCACCAAGCTGCTCTGTCCATGAGATTCCCTAGGCAAGAATACTGGAGTGGGTAGCTATACTTGTATGAGTCATACATGTATGTGTATTGTCTATTGGGTAAATCCTTAGAAGTGAAATTGTTGTGTCAGTGGGTTAGAGAATTTTATACTTTTGCTCAGATAATGACAGAGCCCTCAAAAAAAGGCTGGAACCATTTTAACTCATGCTAAGAGTAAACATTCAGAAAACTAAGATCATGGCATCTCGGTCCCATCACTTCACGGCAAATAGATGGGGAAACAGTGAAAGATTTAATTTTTTTTGGACTCCAAAATCACTGCAGATGGTGATGCAGCCATGAAAATTAAAAGACACTTACTCTTTGGAAGGAAAGTTATGACCAAAACTAGACAGCATATTAAAAAGCAGAGACATTACTTTGTCCACAAAGGTCCATCAAGTTAAGGCTATGGTTTTCCAGTAGTCATGTTTGGATGTGAGAGTTGGACTATAAAGAAAGCTGAGCACTGAAGATTTGATGTTTTAAACTGTGGTGTCGGTGAAGATTCTTGAGAGTCCCTTGGACTGCAAGGAGATCCAACCAGTTCATCATAAAGGAGATCAGTCCTGAGTGTTCATTGGAAGGACTGACGCTGAAGCTGAAACTCCAATACTTCGGCCACCTGATGCAAAGAGCTGACTCATTTGAAAAGACCCTGATGCTGGGAAAGATTGAGGGCAGGAGGAGAAGGGATGACAGAGGATGAGATGGTTGGATGGCATCACTGACTCAATGGACATGAGTTTGAGTGAACTCTGGGAGTTGGTGATGGACAGAGAAGCCTGGGGTGCTGCAGTTCCTGGGGTCGCAAAGAGTTGGACACGAGTGAGCAACTGAACTGGACTGAAGAGTAAACAAGTTTCCTTGTTTCCCTATACCCTCGCCACATTGAACTTAAATTCTTTGCTAGTCTAAGAAGTAAAAATGGGGCACCACAGTATTGTGGGTTTTAATTTCCATTCACATCACAGGAAAGGTTCTTGTGCCTTTCCTTTTCATGTACAATGTGGGCTTGT
The DNA here is from genome assembly GCF_001704415.2 of Capra hircus. Lineage (NCBI taxonomy): Eukaryota > Metazoa > Chordata > Mammalia > Artiodactyla > Bovidae > Capra > Capra hircus. The sequence goes on from NW_017196142.1 coordinate 3,057, forward strand.
CAAGGTGTCTGGATATGAAGACTTGTCGTTTAAGTCACTAATTCATGTCGAACTCTTTGTGACCCCATGGACTGTAGCCCACCAGCTCCTCTGTCCATGGGATTTCCCAGTCATGAATACTGGAATGGTTGCCATTTCCTCCTCCAGGGATCTTCCTGACCCAGGGATCAAACCCAGGTCCCCCGCCCTGCAGGCCAATTCTTTACCGTCTGAGCACCAGGCAAGCTCAATTCCATCCATAACTCCCCCTTAGTTTGCCTTCAGTGATGTTGTCCAAACCAAGGAAGATATTTGATAGCTTCCACATCTCTCATTCCTTCCTTTTTCACCACAGTCCATATGGGACTCACAGCATGCTTGAGAAGAAATATAAATATTGCACATACAGGGCCAAGAAGTCAGAGGCTGTATCTATAAATCTGTCCAATTAAAGTCTAGATCTTGGGTCTAAAAAACATTAAGTGCTATTGTGTCCACATAACTGGAGGGAGAAGATTAGACTTTCACATAACCTGTCAAAAGCCTGTGGGTCTCCAATGGAAAACCCCAGGTATTATAAAAAGATTATTTTTTCTATGCTTCTACCACTTCTAAGTTGGTCCCAAAAAGCAGGTATGATGGGTATTGTAATTTTTTTCACTGATCTATATCCTTGCACAAAGAATTATTTTCAACTCTTCCCTTTAACCAAAGCAAAAGTTCTTGGGCTTTTCCCTCCTGTGCATCTCCACTCTGCCACAAGGAATTACTATCAGCTGTCTTTTTTAAAACGCTTGATCGATTTTTCCTTTCGTGAACAAGTCTGTTCATATTATTACCTTTCCCAAGAAAGGAATAGACAATTGGTTGCTTTGTATGATACATATGCTTATATTGCCCTGAAAGAAGTTTCCAGTGACTAAACATACTTTTCCATTACTTTAGAATCTTGACTTGGTTATTGGTTTTCTCACCAGAATAAAAGGGAAGCTAGGAAATAAGTTTTGTAATATTGTCAAGTCATCCCTACTTATTATGAGACTTCTCGAAGCTGATCTCGAAGTTTTGGCAAGATATTCCAAGAGTCCAGAAAACTTATCTGCTTTTAAAACTTCTAGGCTTCTCCAATACAGCTCTGCTTGAAGCGGCAAACTAAGCTGTGGTCCAAATTCTTTGTTCTGTAAATCCTCTGAGGGACCAAATGTATCTCCATACTTCTTAAAATACTGAGCCACGTTTCTCTGAGTCTTGGCCTCTTCATTTTGCTTCATATTGTTCCTGGGTTTTAGAAGGACAACGTAATCATCACACACACACACACACAAAATCAAAAGGCTTTTTCAAAGAGTTTATCCAGTAGTGAGACAAAAAGCTTTTCCTGTAAAATCAAGAATAAGACCAGGGATGCCTTGTTTTACTACTTCTATTCAATATCTTATTGGCAATTCTATGCATTTTATTTTGGCTATAATTACATCAGCTCCACCTCAGATCATCAGGCATTAGATCCTGGAGGTTGGGGACCCCTGCTCTAGGGGGTGTTCCCTCTATTGTTGGGGGTGGACTATGTAGGCGGTGTCATAGGCCTGGTTGCTAGGGCCTACCTTGTGTGGAGGCTGCCAGCTGTTCATTAGTGGTACCTGGTCACAAGGAAGCTGGCTGCAGAACCCCATGGGACCTGGAGCTAGTGCTGGCTCACTGGTGGACATGGCCAGGGTCCAGAAAACTCCAGGGCTGTTGCCCACCCACTGGTGGGTGAAGCCAGGATCCTGGGGTTAGTGCCAGATGACTGGCAGGCAGAGCCATGCCCTGGAGTCTGGCCACAGGGCCCAGGTACCCCGAAGTGGTGTCAGATCACTGGTGCAGGGTGGGGGTAGGGGGGTAGTTCCTGACACAGTTGGGGATCGAATCTGGACATGTCCTGAAGCTTGTATTGGCCTGCTAATAGGCAGGGATGGGCCCAGTTGGTCCTAGGACAGGGTGTCACCTGCTGTGTACAGGATTGCGTCCACAGTCTGCAGGACTGTGGTTTTCTTGCATTCTGCCCCTTGGTGGGTGAGGCTGTCCAGAGGCTAGCTGAAGGTTTCCTGGAGGGCAGGGCCCTTACCTGCCTACTGGCGGGGGAAGCTGGAGTCTTGGCCCACTGGTGGGCAGTGCCATGTCTAGAGGCATGGCCTAGAGGTGGCGGTGGGCTCAGGACATCTTTACTCAGCTGTCTGATGATGGGTGGGGCTGTTAGTTGTTTGGGCTGAAGCATCCCAGCACTGTGGCCAGTGATTGCAATCATGAAATTAAAAGACACTTGCTTTTTGGAAGAAAAGCTGTGATAAACGTAGACAGTGTGTTAAAAAGCAGAGACATTACTTTCTGACAAAGGTCTGTATAGTCAAAGCTATAATTTTCCAGTAGTCCGGAACAGATTTGAGTGTTGGACCAAAAAGGCTGAGAATAGATGCTTTTGAACTGTGGTGTTGGAGAAGGCTCTTGAGAGTCCCTTGGACAGCAAGAAGATCAAACCAGTTAACCCTAAAGTAAATCAATCCTGAATATTCATTGGAAGGACTGATGCTGAAGCTAAAGCTCCAATACTTTGGCCACCTGATGCAAAGAGCTGACTTATTGGAAAAGACCCTGATGCTAGGAAAGATTGAGTGCAGAAGGAGAAGGGGGCCAACAAAGAGTGAAATGGTTGGATGGCATCACTGACTCAATGCACATGCGTTTGAGCAAATTCTGGGAGATAGTGAAGGACAGGGAAGCCTGGCATGCTGCAGTCCGTTTGCATGCTGCCAAGCGTTAGACATGACTTGGCAACTGAACAACAATAACAACACCATCCCAGCCCTGGTGCCTACAGGCTGTTGGGTGGGGCTGATGAACCCCACCCAACTCATTAGCTACTGGGGCTAATGAACTAGAGGGCAGATCCCACAGTAGTGCCTGTCAGCACCCCTGTCCACCAGTAGAAAAGCTCCCAAGTATGGCTGTTATTTTTCAGTCGCTAAGTTGTGTCCAGCTCTTTGTGACCCCATAGACTAGCCTGCCAGGCCCCTCTGTCAATCCCCGTTATGGATCACAGTCTTGTCGTGGCAAAGGGGCTTGCATAATTCAATGAAGCTATGAGCTATGCTGTGCAGTGCCACCCAAGATGGGTGGGTCATGGTGAAGAGTTCTGACAAAACATGGTTCACTGGAAAAGGAAATGGCAACCCACTCCAGTATTCTTGCCGTGAGAATCCCATGGACAGTGTGAAAAGTGTAGCTGTTACCAGTGTCTATACCCACAGCCTGAGCCGCACCCACCCACTGCCTCTCTGGGACGCTCTTTCAGACCAGCAGGCCGCTCTAACCCAGGTTTCCATCAAGTGACCACTTTTGCCCTGGCTCCCAGTGTACGTGTGTGCTCTTTAAGACTGAAGCCTCTGTTTGCTCCAGTCCTGTGGGACATGCAACATTAGGGCCCTGCTTGCCTTCAAAGCCAAACGCTCTGGGGGTTCATCTTGCTGATGCAGGATCCCTGGGCTGGAAAGCCCAACTCGGGGGTCAGAACTTGTGGAAAAGCCCTGCAATATAATTCCTCTACTTTGTGGGTGGTCCACCCAGGAGTATGGTACTTGATGAGACTGTGAGTCTGCCCACTCCAGCCATCTCAGCGTGGTTCCTGCTTTCTGTCTGTAGTTGTAGAAGACCTATGCTGCTGGGGTCCTGTCTTTTTTATCAGTGCTTGTTCTGCAAATAGTTGTAATTTGGCCTGCCCTTGAGAGGACCCAAGCTCAGGGTCTTTCTGCTCTGCCCTCTTGCCCAGTCTGTAGTGTGATCTTCTTTTCAGAATAAAGACATGCAAGGGAGCCTCTCCTGGTGTCTCCTCCCCTTCTCTGGCTCCTCCTCCATTTGCCCTTCCCAGTTCTTAGTGGGAGGTTTCCTTGCTTGACCACTCTTCGTGTGGAAGATGTACCGCAGCACCCTCAGTCCAGGGAGGGCAGATCACTTCTTCTTACTTTAAGAAATACTTTGTAGGCCCTTCAGCCCTCCTTCCACCACACCTGCCTCTGCAGTATTCCAGTCGTGGCAGGATGATGTTATGAAAGCAGTGCTCCTCAGTTTCTCATTTCCATCTCAAAACTTTGTGTGCCCAATGCTGGACCGAAACTAGAATTGGCTGAGTATTTAGGGACCTTCAGGGTATGGTGCTCCAGTGAAGTTTGGTAGGGTTCCTACCTCAATGGCCTTGATGCAATAGCCCTCTCCTCTTCCCTTTCAGAGGTCCTGCCATACTGCCCCTCTGTTCCCCGGAAGTCACCTGTTTCTTGCTTTTGCTGTTCCTTTTGTGGAGGACAGTCTGCCTTCATCTTCAGAGGAAGAAATGAATTCTTGTCAGTCAAGTGTCAGGTCACTTATCCCTTTCTCAGAGGACTTCCTTAGTGCCCACCTAAAGTATTAGCCTTGTCAGTGTTCATCATGTTTATTTAAGGTAAGCTTGGTGAGAGCATGAAATTGCCTTGTTTTATGTCCAATCCAAAGAGCACCTGACCCATGATAGGCACTTGATTAAGTGTTTCACTAGTGGTTGTTTATCTTTTCACTCTTCTCTCCATTGAAAGTTCTCACCTTAGAAGAATTGGAAACATCAAACAGTACAAGAAAGGCCATTAGGTACAAAATACTCATGTGTTTATGAATTCATGACCAAATTAAATATGCAATTTTATATAAAAAGAGGCATGTGTGTGTTTTTCTCCCCCATCCTCCCACTCTCCTCTAGAGTAGTTCTGAGTGACACGGGTGCAGGAGTGTGTGTTCTTGCTGTGTGACCCACTCCTTCCTTCTCGCTTTTATGCCTCAGGCTCAAGCTTGCCCTGCATGTGAATGTGTCTCCTGCTCTGACTCAAGATTTCTGGGCACCAGGTTCCTGGGGGACTGGAATTCAGCCCCTCCTCCATCCCTCTCCTCCCTGCTCTTCCCTGACTGGGCTGGCCCAGGTCCCCCACAGCCTCCCCAGGTGGTATCTAAGTCCCATCTGGGCTTGCTGGGCTCCTTGGAGGTATGGACTGGCTCTGACAGAGCTATTGGGAAGGGGTGGTGAGACCCTGCTTGCTGGGATCCTTCTGTGGTCTCTCAGATGTGAGCCTCCTGCCACTTCTGAGCCACCTTCCTTTTCTGTCCCTGCTGGCCTTTCTGCATCCTCATCAGTGGGCCAGATGACTCAGGCCTGCAACCTCATGGAGACCTAATTCCCCTGCCGTTGGATTTCAGGTCCTGGCTCTCCCATCCCCCTAGAATTCTTGGGAGGCCCCCATGGCCCCTCCTATACCCTTCCCAGAGTGAAGGTGCTGGTGCAGAGCAGCACACCCCACCTCGGAGGCTCCCCTTCACCTCAACCTCACCCTGAGCTCAGCAGAAGTGAGCTGACCAGCCAGTAGAGGGAAGCACATGTCCGGTTTCCAAGCCTGCCATCTGGAGGACTTGGAGGGGAGGCATCCATGGCCTTGAAGTCTAGGGCCTGGACACCATGGCTCACAGCCTCTCAAGATGCACTTGACCTGCCACCTCCTGCTCCTTCTCTTGACAAGGACTTGACCTCAAATCTCTAGGTCTTGGCATCACAAAATGGATGCAGAGGTTCCATTTTTGCGGGGTTTGCTCTATGCCAGATTATTAGGGGTGGAGCCCCCCATACCGGGCCCTGGGACCAAAACCCAGTCCCTCTCCCTAAAGCATCTTTCTTAGATGAGATGAGTCCTGAGTGCTGAGGACAGGAGCTCAGTCTCTCTGGCTCCACCTTCATCAGAGGGACCCTGTATTCTGAATCTAACAAGGGTGTGGAGTGAGATACAAATCAGAATTAGAAAAGGGGGAGAGGGTCAGTTGTGGCCCAGCTTTCCCCCATGGGGCTGCAAGTTACTGTCTTAATCAGCCACCATCCTCCAGGCTCCTCCCTCTTCTTCTCTGAACTGACCTTGGTTTTGCTCCTGTTCCATTCCCCCATTCTTCCCTGTTATCACCAACCAGCACTGAGTAAGGTCACGTGCTTCATTACGATCCTTCTTGACAAGGACTCCTATTCTCCATGTCAGTGCCCTTTTCCCTGACCTTTGACCCCTACCGCATCCCACCCCTTCAACACGGTCATTTCCTATGGAGTTACCTGCTGAAGCTGAGAACAGTCTGATTCTCGTGACGGGTCCAACACCATGATGATTCCCGAGCCCACCCTCCCCAACCCTGCAACCTCATCCCCAGCATGCTGAAGGTGCACACCGAGCCTCAAGGGTGAGTCAGTGGGGCCAGGACGTCCTCGGTCACAGCCAGTGACACTGCTTTCCTGAAAAGCATCAGAGTCAATTCTACCACCTCGACCATTGCCTCATCCACATGGGGCCCCCTGCTTGGCTTTATAAGAATGAGAGCCATCCAGGGTCGTTTTCTGCTTTTCTTCCTTTGAGGGGATAGGGGTCACAATGTTTTTGTTGTGGTAATTTTGTTCATTACCATCTGCACTTTTTTGCAAAATTTACCCTCTCCCCATAAGAAGCTGTGCTGCCAGCAGCGGGGGGAGGAGCCCAAAGGAGCATGGGATTGCTGTACTCTGGTCCCATCACCCTCTACTTTCTCTCCCCCTGTTCCAGTGTTTCCTTGGGTTTCCGTCTCCAAACCTGAGCGGTAAAGGATGGGAGGAAAGAGGAGTTTCTCATTGCACCAAGAAGCACTGCTTCCAGGGCTGCAGCTCTGAAAAACCTCTGCCACCTTCTCAGGCCTGGTTGCTCACAGCCCCGGAAGCAATCCCGGCAGAGGGCAAGCCTTCCACTTGCGGCTTCTGGCAGCTGCACCACAGGAGTGGAAGCCTGGAGTTGGGCTCTGAAGGCTTAATTTCTACCCCGACTTTTCCAGTGAGGATTAGAGAAGGCTCCACGTGGAAAGGCCCACAAAGCCTCTGTAACCCTTCAGGTCCATAGATGGAGACGTGGGGCCAACAGAGGTAGGACCCTGCCTGCCCACTCCTGCTCCCTGGGAGGGGAATGCCTGCGCAGACCAGGACACACAGCTTCCCAGCAGGAGAGTTTCCCCTCTGATGCGAGGGTTCTCCGACCCACAGACAAGATGTCACGGTCCTCAGCTCTCTCCCCGATGCCCGCCTCCCAGGAGTTGTCTCCCGGCCGGCCGTGGAATCAGGACCTCTGCACAGGGCCACTGCTCTGGTCCATGAGGCCAGGCTCCCTCCTCTCTGTGCCGACCTATGTTGGCTGGTGAGAGCAGCTCCACCCAAAGGGTCCTGGTTATGCGAGTCCTCTGTCCCTGGGAGGTGGAGGGGGCGATGCGGAGGAGCAGAGGGGCAAAGACAAGTGGGGACAACAGCAGCAGGGTCAGAAGAGGGTGGCAGCATCTCAGACCACAGCCGAGGAGGAGGATGGGGACGCCGAGGAGGCGGCCGAAGAGGACGCCGAGGACGGACTATTCCAGAACAGCCAGCGCCGCTTGGGCTGCCGCTTCAGGTGCAGATAGTCCTCCTTCTCGCGCTCCTTCTGGGCCCGCTGGTAGTGGTCTTCCTCCTTCAGGTACCAGACGGGTGGCCACCGGTGTTCCTCGAAATACTGCTGGTTTTCTGGGGCAGAACGGCAGTAGGGCTGGGTGAGGAAGATGCAGGAGGAGGGGCAGAGGGACTCCCACCCCTGCCCCGCTGCCATGGAACATGCCTCTGGTCCTGGGACCAGAAGCAGAAGCCCTGCCTTCACTGAGCCCCCAAAGAGAGTCAGTTGCCCAGGGAGTGGAGCCGATGGTCCGCACTGGGGAAAGGCATTTCCACTTGTGTTTTTCTTCAAGTCAGAGGGAAGATCCTATCAAGGCTCGGAGAATAAAGCAGGCTGCGACAAGGGAGGAGCGAGAAATGGCGAGAAGAGCTGTGGGCAAGAAGATGCTCGGCCTGGCTGGGGGGACAGCAGATGCAGCTGGCAGAGCTGAGGTTCTGAGAGGGGAGGTGCGGGGGGTGGGGCTGTGCAGGAGGTCAGATGGGAGGGAAGGCTAGGCTGAGGGCTTTGGACTTGTTCTAGAAGGTGTGTGGGCTCCACGGAAGTTTGGGACCAGGGCAGTGAGGCAGTTGGAGCTGTGCTTTGGAAAGAAAATGCTAGAAGGGTGACGAGGAGAGAGCAGGAGTGGGAGAACTGGTGGAGCGCTGGCGGGAGGAGGGTCACAGCAACGCAGACGGTGCCCCGTGAAGGCCACGCGGGGGAGGCCAGCCACACCTCTCCCTGGATCCCATGGGTCCCGGATCCCTGGACTCCTGTCAGGCCCCCGGACCTGAGACATCAATTAAGCAGAGACCAAGCGGCAGGGACCCCAGAGGATACCCAGATCTGTGTTGTCCAAGCTGTGACTTGTGCCATTCCTAGGTTATGAACTTAATGTCATGAGTCATGAACAGTATTAAAAACAGATGATAAATTTTTCAATATGTGGACTAGGTCACAAGATAAAATGTAATTCTTGATAACCTAGAGGCGTGGGATGTGGGGATGGGAGGGAGGCTCAAGTGGGAGGGGATATATGTATAATTATGGCTGATTTGCATTGTTGTTTGACAGAAACCAACCAACACTGTAAAAGTTAACAAACAAACAAAAATGTATTTTTTATTGTGGAGTTTGGTCCACAAACATCTAAAAAAATGCCACCTCTAGTCTGATTGTACCTGTGAAAAGCAGAAGCTCAGAGGGGCAGAATGAATTGCCCAAGGTCTCCGGTGGGCCGGGGCAGGGCGGGGAGCGCCCTCCACACCAGCGTTTTTTCTAGGACCCCCTCTGCTGGGCTGGGTGCATGTTTGCAGGCTACTCCCCACCCACAGGGGTCTTTGGCAGCCTCTGGGCGCCCTGGGGTCAGGTCAGAGGCTTGGACCCAAGGAGAGGGAGGCGACAAATGCCGCTGGGGATGCTCACCTGGGGACATGGCCTTCATGTCTCGGGGGAACTTGCGACACACATTGTTGTAGTTGGTGCAGATGTGGTGAAGACACCAGTCAGCCAACTGGGACGCACAGTGGAACTGGGAACAGACAGGAGCATGTCTGTGCTGGGACCCCTGGGCCAAGGTCTGCACACAGATGTCTACTTTTGCCTTCAGAGCCAGAGCTTTGGCACAGGTGGGCAAAGGCCCTGAGTCACAAAGAACCCACCTCGAGAGGCAAGGCCACACAAAACCATGACGGAATGACATACATGATGAACCTGGCACATCTTGTCATTCCAGAGCATCAGAAAGCTCCTCTAGAGACTCCGCAGCCAACTTGAAGAGATTTCTACAGGTTAAAGGAGCAGTAGAGTATCTGAGTTTCCATAAAGCTAATTGCAGTGATTTAAAACCGACAGCTGCAATCAAAATTGCCGGAGAAACATCAATAACCTCAGATATGCAGATGGCACCACCCTTATGGCAGAAAGCGAAGAAGAACTAAAGAACCCCTTGATGAAAGTGAAAGAGGAGAGTGAACAAGTTGGCTTAAAACTCAACATTCCGAAAACTAAGATCGTGGCATCTGGTCCCATCACTTCATGGCAAACAGATGGGGAAACAATGGAAATACTGAGAGACTTTATTTTGGGGGGCTCCAAAATCACCGCAGATGGTGACTGATGCCGTGAAATTAGCAGATGCCTGCTCCTTGGAAGAAAAACTATGACCAACCTAGACAGCATATTCAAAAGCAGAGAGATACTTTACCAACAAAGGTCCATCTGGTCGAAGCTATGGTTTTCCCAGTAGTCATGTATGGGTGAGAGAGTTGGACTGTGAAGAAAGCTGAGTGCTTAAGAATTGATGCTTTTGAACTGTGGTGTTGGAGAAGACTCTTGAGAGTCCCTTGGACTGCAAGGAGATCCAACCAGTCCATTCTAAAGGAGATCAGCCCTGGGTGTTCTTTGGAGGGAATGATGCTAAAGCTGAAACTCCAGTATTTTGGCCACCTCATGAGAAGACTTGACTCATTGGAAAAGACTCTGATGCTGGGAGGGATTGGGGCCAGGAGGAGAAGGGGACGACGGAGGATGAGATGGCTGGATAGCATTACCTTCTCGATGGATGTGAGTTTGAGTGAACTCCAGGAGATTTGATGGACAGGGAGGCCTGGCGTGCTACAATGCATGGGGTCACAAAGAGTTGGACACGACTGAGCCACTGAACTGAACTGAAGAAACAACAATTGAAAGAAAAACTTTACAAAATTTCGAACAATTTTGGATGAAGGAATATCTTTTCTTTAAGTTGAGGTATTTTTGATTTACAGTAATTTGCTTAAGGTGTACAGCAAAGTGATTCAGTGATTCAGCCTCTCAGGTGCTTCCTTGGACAAAATTCATTCCCTTTGGGAGACCCGTGAGCCGTGCCCTCAACTCAGAACAGCTAAGAATCCTAAATACGCAAAGCAGCATGTGGTGGTGCTTGTGGGGGTTTTTAGACTGAATAAATTATTCTAACATGATACGAGAACCAAACCCAGAGGTCAAGAGAAGATCTCCTAACCTATCTTCAAACAGGAGGCCCTGCTCTCTTGAAGTGGGTGGGTGAACAGTGCTTGGGAAGGAAAGAGGTGTGTCATGAATATTTTGCCTGCAGAGGACAAAGTGGTGTGTAGAGAGGATGCGCAGGCCCGTCCCAGGACACTGAGCACAGGGACACAGTGACTGGACTCTCAGCCCTGCTCTTGGGGCATGGCACTGTCTCCACCGCTGACACAGGCGGAAGCAGCTCACAGGTGTCCCGGAGAGTATGGTCACAGGATCTAGACCTGGCCAATCGGTGTGTTCTATCCCCGCTGGCCACCATCATTGGCTCAGGACTGGTGCGGTGACCAATCGGGGCCCAGGGCCGGGCCTCACGCTGGAATCAAGGGAAGAGGGGCTCGCCTTCTGCCAGAAGGGGTGGGGCTGGGTGAGGTCAGGCTCCAGCAGTGGGAGGGGCGTGAGGTCCGCCTGGGGCAGTTGGTGACCTTCCTGAGCCCATCAGGGCAGAGCTGCTAGCCTGAGAATGAGGGCGCTGCTGAGCCCAGGGGTTGAGAGCGCAGGTTCCTGCTGTGGTCCCGGAGCTCCACCTGAAACCAGAGGGAAGCCGTCTGTCTGTGAGTCCTCTCCTGCTTGTCTGTCAGCTTGTTTGAACCACACTGGGTATTCTGTCCAGCTGGCTAAGTGGAGCCCCTGGAAATGCAACGGTGTGGGTTTTGCCTGGCTTTAGGGAAGAAATGCCAGATGACACTTGGAGACTCCAGTTTAATCAGGATTCAGGTCATAGCTCTTGAAAATGAAGTGAAAGTCCCTCATTTGTGTATGATTCTTGTGACCCCATAGGCTATACAGTTCATGGAATTCTCCAGGCCAGAATACTGGAGTGGGTAGCCTTTCCCTTCTCCAGGGGATCTTCCTAGTCCACAGTTGAACCCAGGTCTCTTGCAAAGCAGGCAGATTCTTTATAGCTGAGCCACAAGAGAAGCCCATGAATACTAGAGTGGGTAGCCTGTCCCTTCTGCAGTAGATCAGGATCAGGATTCCCAACCCAGGATTCAGACCTGGGACTCCTGCATGGCAAGAGGATTCTTTACCAGCTGAGCTATCAGGGAAGCCCAGTATCTCTTAAGGCCAGCTATTCATTGATCTCTCTTAAGGCCAGCTATTAATTGTAGGATTACCCTAATTAAGGTAGCAACCTGCTAAGGTAGCAATCGATGTCTTTTCTAGAGGACAAAACTGGGGCTCAAAGAAGGGGGTAACAGGTAACACAGCTACAGCAAGGAAGTGTGTACTTAGACAAAATCCCCAGATCCTGCTGTTAGAACTCAGGGAAACCATATGGTGTGGCTCGTCCATGTGACAGGGGTAAGGCACCCAGCCCACACTGGATGCTGTGGGGACCTGACTTGCTAACTGCCTTCTGGCAGCTCTGAGACTCACAAAAGCAATTGGCACTGAAGAGAGGAAGGACACCTCCCTTCATCCACCCCACCAGCACCCTCCGGGCACTCCCACACCCTGCCCCCTTTCTCTTGCTTTGTGAGGGAATAAGAGTCACACTCATGTGACCACATTGGCTGTCCACTGTTCACGAGCTACCATACTGGAGCTGCTACAGGAGAGGCCACGAGCCTTTGCCCCTGAGTACCTCTCTTTCCTTTGCACCGTGGGAGCCCTCCTCCACACCTGCACACCAGAGGCCTTTTCTGAGACCTGTAGGGACCCTCCCTCAGTTTGCAACAGGTTGCATCCATCGCTGTCCTTTCAATGCCTCCCTTGAAGCTCAGCTCATGAGCTCCTTTGTCTGCATCGTGGCCCACCTGGCTGCCACGGGAAGGACAGAGCTGACAATGAATCCAAAGCTCAGATCTCACAGCCGGGAATCTGTGTATAAAGGACCTGGTTATTCACGCTGTAGAGGCTGTAGTAGGTTCCAGGTCTCTGTAACCAGGGCTTGGGCCAAAGTGACTCCACAGCTGTTTTAATGCCTGGGGAGGGTTCTGGCTATAGTGGGGGTGGGGTGAGTCTCCTGAGATTCTGAAGGCCCTCTGTGTGCAGGTTCATGGTGCAGAGAGAAGAGAAGGCAGAGTCCTTCCCTGGAGGTGGTCACAGCTCATGGACGAGCCAGACAGGCAGGCAGGGCACGATAGCACCTGAGATGCCTTCATGAGTGAATGGTGTAGGGGCAGAGGAAGAGAATCAGGTCTGCTCCCTTATGTGGTGCCCAGGGCAGGTTGTCACCAGAGTAAACACTTACCATGGTGATGACCGTCACTGCTGTCTGCAAAGGGTTTACATTGGTGCGTGTCTACAGTCTGAGCAGTCAGGCCATCTCTAAGCTACACTGGCCATGGGCATTGCCTCTCCTATAGAACGTTGATATGTTTCATCTCTTCCTTCCTGAACATTCATTGCCAAGAGAGTTTTGGGGCCACACGGATGTTGGGTGTTTCTCTAGCTTTGTCTCAGGAGGAATGATTTTCTGGTTGTTGGTGTGATTTGTTTTCCCAGCTCCCTTTCTTGGCTTATTTTGTGAATTTGTTTCTGCCAGAGGAAGAGCTTAGGATCTGCCTTCTGGCTGAGATGCGACACTTACCGCAGCAACGCCTGACCTGGATATCCTGACCACATTTGCCAAAAGGGCTTTGTTTGCAGAAGACATCTTGAAAGTACCTACACTGTCCTTTCAGATACCCAAAGGCTATTTGAAATGAAATAAAAAACAAGAATTCTCAAGTTGACTCTTCCAATATGTGGGCAGTCAGAAAAATCCCCTGGAGAAGGGAAACACTACCCACTCCAGTATTCTGGCCTAGACAACTCCTCGGAGTGTATAGTCCATGGGGTCGCAAAGAATCAGACAAAATCGGATGACTGAACAACAACAGCAATGAAGTTTCACCATTTGTCAAACAGATACCAACAGTATTTGCATGACTGTGTGCATGTTCAGTTGCTCATTCGTGTCCAGCTCTTTGCAGCCCTGTGGCCTGTAGCACTCCAGATCCTCTATCCGTGGAATTTTTCAGGCAAGAATACTGAAATGGATTGCCATTTCCTCCTCCAGGGGATCTTCCCCACCCAGGGATTGAACCCAGGTCTCCTGCATATCAAAATCTACATTGGCTGGCGGGTTCTTTCCTGCTGAGCCATCTGGGAAACAAGTCATTACATCACTGGGTTATTCTAAACTGCTTAACTTAGAGTCTGGCACTCGTGAAATTCTCACTGGTGATGTGAACATTCAGGCATATATCATTATTGCTCATATGACAATGGAATGGCCATGCTCACCAAGGAGAAAGAAGAGCCTTTCCAAGTCCAGTTAAATCCTTCTCCACACGTATCTTCTTTAAAACTTCTGACTTTGAAATAAACATCAAGCATAAAGACATTGGCTATGGCCACCAGGAAAGATCGAGTTGTACTAAGAAGTGAGGAGGCTTCTTCCAGTTCCAACATGCATGTTTTGTTTCCCCAGCACCACCCAGCACTTATGTGACAGCAGCTGGGTTTCCTGCAACTTAACTCAGTGTGGACATTGCCTATCTGGGGGTAGTTCCAGACCCTAGAGGTTAAAGGCCCAGCGCTACAAGACTCTCCCCCAACTCCAGCCATCATTTGCAAGCCCAGATTGTCACCTGCACTCTGACCCACTGGCTACACCGTTCAGAGGTTCTAATGACTTTGGGTTCTATTAATTTGTCGAGTGGTCACGGAACTCAGAGAAACATGTTGCCTAGTAGATCACAGCCTTATTGTAAAAGGTAATAAACTCAGGAACAGCAGATGGTGGGGGATACATAGGACAGGGTGTGTGTGTGGGGAGGCACTCAACTTCACGCTCTCCGAGCCTCACTTTCCCCAAATCTGCATGTGTTCCTCAAGCCAGAAGCTGTCCAGACCCTGTTTGGAGGGTTTTATGGAGGAGTCATCACACCAGCACAATTGATTCAGTCACTGGCTGTTGTGATTGCTTCAACCAGAAGCGCTTCGGGCTTTCCCAAACATGGTCAGGGGAGGGGTGGGGCAGGGGAGGGACCGGAAATTCCAATCTTCTAACCATGTGCTTAGATACCCTGGAAGGCAGCGCCCCTCTTTGGAAAGGAGGCACTCTCTGAAAAGTCACCTCATTCACCTAACAAGAGTCACCTTGACTGCTCTCCCCACTTAGGTAATTCCCAGAGTTTTGGGAGCTTTGTGCCAGGACTAGGGGCAAAGACCAAACATGTATTTCTTCTTATTAATACAAATCACAAGGTCACAGTGACCCCAAATTTCAGTGATAATTTGGTTCTATAGCCTTCAAAGTTTTTCAGCAGTTGAATGGATCTTTTTAAAAAAAAATTTTGGGGCCACACCTCCAGGCATGCGGTGATCTTAGTTCCCCAACCAGGGATTGAATCCACACTCCCTACATTGGAAGGCAGAGTGTTAACCGCTGGACCACCAGGGAAGTCTCTGATTGGGCCCTTTTTAGGTGAAACTGTTATTGGCATAAACTAAATGGATCACAATTTCCAAAAGCTGGAGCTGAGCATGAGCCATCTGCCTGTGGTGTCTTCAGATCGTTACCGACTTTTCCATGGCCCCTGCAATCCCCGAGCTTTCCCCTGAGATGAGTCAGGCCCCAGGAAGCCTGTTGCCTGCCTCTGCTCGAGACCAGAGTCTATTCAGGGCCGCAGGTGACAGGCCGCATGCGGGGTGTGTGCGGGTCCACACCAGCCTGATTAGTGGAGAGATGTCAGGGATGACTCATTCCCGGATGTGCTCTGATTACAAGAAGTGGAAGGTTTGGGGAACAAGATACCTCGGAGAGAGCCCAGCCACACTACCTTGCCCACTGTGAAACCAAATTGGGGCTTATGCTTGCTTCCCCAGGGAGAAAGAAATCCATGGAACTCCATTGGATACTCAAACAATGACCCCCAAAAGATGAAGAGTCTTAAAGTGGGATTTCTCAGCCTTGGTGTTGTTGGCATTTAATATCTTGCAGCATTCATAAATGTAACTGAAAATGTTCCCCAGATGTCACCAGTGTCCCCCGGGCCCAAACATGAGGGCCAGCTGGACAGGCTGGACCAGGAGCAGGGATGAAGGAAATGAAAGTTGCTCAGTCGTGGTCTAACTCTTGGCGACCCATGGGCTATAGAGTCGATGGAATTCTCCAGGCCAGAATACTGGAGTGGGTAGCCTTTCCCTTCACCAGGGGATCGTACCAACGCAGGGATCGAAGCCAGGTCTCCTGCATTGCAGGCAGATTCTTTACCTGACTGAGCCCCAAGGGAGGCCCCAGGAGAGCCCAGGAGCAGGGATGGGGGGATGCAAAAGGACAGTGAAGCAAGAGGAATGGGGGCAGATGAGCACGTCTGCCCTCCTGAAATGTCTGCTGGCCCGGTTATGACTGGGCAGGGTGTGGAGGTCACAGGGGCTCAGAGGTGTGTGACCCCCTTTGCTCCCCCTGGGCCAGCAGGTGTGTGAGGCTGAGCATGCTCCGAGGCAACATGGCTTTGAGCCCCACACTGATGGGGCCCGTGTGTGCAGCGTGAGCCTTTCCCCGCGAGTCAGGAGGTTTATTGTTGAGAAGACATCCCGTGATGACCAGGGGGAAGACTGGCCTGGCTGAGGTAGCGGTCGATTGGTGGATCTTAGGGGCACAGATCATTGAGTGTCCCAGGTGGGGTTCTGATACCGACGACCACAAACTGGGGTGGCAGGAGGCTTAAAACAACACTAATCGATTGTCTCCCAGTTCTGGGGGCCAGAAGTCTAAAGTCAAGGGTCAGCAGGACCAGGTCCCCTGCCGTGGGCTCTGGAGGAGCGTCACTTCCCAGCTCTTCCAGTTTCTGGGGCTCCAGGTGTTCCTGGGTTTGTGGCCACATCTCTCCAGCCTCCGCTTCCTCCTCACATGGCCTCCTCGTCTCTGTGTGTCTCTCCTCCACTGATCAGAAGGAGGGGATGAGGCCCACCTCGTGCCAGACGCTCTCCCTCCCGGGGGGGCATGTCTGTCACCTAAGCAGACAGACTCAGCCTGGAACCAGCCTTCCAGCTCACACCCACGAGGGACCCCGTGCCAACAGGAAGAGCAGGCGGGATCCAGGGCTGCCAAGAATGCACCCGGTCATTAGGGACTGACCAGGCATCACGTGCCTTGAACACATTTCAGGGAGAACACGACCTCTCCCACAGAGCAGCCCTGGCATCACAGGCCCTCCGAAGTGGTGGTATTATCCTTAGAGCTGAGGAAGCCGAGGGCACAGGGGGGAAGTTGACCAGTCCCTGTGGTGGTCAGAAGTCCAACCCAGGCTTCCCAGCGGGGCTCCGCGGCTTCCTGGCCCGGCGTGCTCAGAAGCCGTCCTGTGTGTCCCTGCCGTGTACACACGCTCCCCACAGCTCCTGCTGGACCGTGAGCCAGTTGGGGTGCACACAAAGGATGCCGTGGAGGCCCGCCCACCACCCTCAGGCCTGAGACTTGGCACTCCTACTTCCCTGATGGCAGTGACGGGGCCCTGTGGGGTGGCAGCAACTGTGGGGTCAGGGTGGGCTGAGGGAGGTGTGCTGCCCGGGAGCCCTCTGGGGGAGCTAAGCACCCCAGGCTTGGCCTCATGAGGCCAACCTTCCAACATCCTAGGAAGGCTGCCCTTCAGCGGAGATGGGTGACGTGACGTACAACACGCCGGCTCAGGCAGCCGTGGGACGAAGAGGGGCCCTTGGCATCCTCGACCACCAGGAATCCCCCACGGGGACGTTGTTGCTTGTTCTGTTG
>NW_017196143.1:0-8618 GCF_001704415.2 Capra hircus
CAGTCCTCGTCTCGAGTGGGGCATGGCACGTGCGATTTCCTCCCAAGCTGTAGCAGCAGTATCACGCTTCCCTTCGCGTGGATCAAGGGATCTGTGGCTTTCCCTTGAGGCTTTCACAGGAGGCTTTCCACGAAGTTTTCCACAGGGCTGTCCCACGTGCCACCGTGGTGTGAGTCGATCCTCGGCTTGAAGTCGATGCAGTGCAGGGAAAACAGGTTTCCCTGGAATGGACTGAGACATCTGGGGACTCTGGGAATGGTGGCACGACCCTGGAGTTCCTCTCGCCTTTCCTGTGGAGAGCGCCTCCTCTTGAGAAGCGACGGGAACGCGCGGGAATTCTTTCCCGACCACGCAGGGAAAGGATCCCTCCTCTCGAGCTAGGAGGCGGAAACTGGGCTCCTCTGGGATGTGGGCGGAACTCTCGAGCTTTCCTCTCGAGTGGAGACGGGTATGTCGGGGAACTTCTTGAGTTGCAGCAAGGGTTGAAGGACCCTTTGGAAGTTCCAGAGGTTAGGTGTGATTAGCCTCGAGACGGCTCAGCGGAAATGGGCCTCATCTCGCCTGGAGGGAGAACTCCTGGATTTTCTCGAGTTGCGGCAGGTGCTCTCGACTTACGACGGGGACCTCAGGACCCTCTCTGGTGGCCTCAGGAAAGGCCAGTCCCCATGCGAGTTGTCGGGGGGCCTCTCGGGATTCCTCTCCCGTCGATGCTGCGGCCTAAGACCTTGTGTGGAGTCGGTGCGGAACCTGAGAATCTCTCCAGTGCTTACATGGTTCTTGGGGTACTTCTGGAGTCTCCCCAGGGAGTCAGTCCTCATCTCTATTGGGGCATGCATGTGCACTTTCCTCCGAGCTGTAGCAGCAGTGTCACGCTTCCCTTCGCGAGGATCAAGGGATCTGTGGCTTTATCTGGGCTTTCCCACGAGGCTTTCCCAAGAGGCTTTCCCGCAGGGCTGTCCCACGTGCCACCGTGGTGTGAGTCGATCCTCGGCTTGAAAGTCGAGGCAGTCCAGGGAAACAGGTTTCCCTGGAATGGACTGAGACATCTGGGGGACTCTGGGAATGGTGGCACGACCCTGGAGTTCCTCTCGCCTTTCCTGTGGAGAGTGCCTCCTCTTGAGATGCGACGGGAACGCCGGGAATTCTTTCCAGACCACGCAGGGAAAGGATCCCTCCTCTCGAGCTAGGAAGCGGAAAAGGGGCTCCTAAGGATGAGGGCGGCACTCTCGTGCTTCCTCTCGAGTGGAGACGGGTATGTCGGGGAACTTCTTGAGTTGCAGCAAAGGGTGTGAAAGGACCCTTTGAAAGTTCCAGAGTTTAGGTGTGATAAGCCTCGAGACTCCTCAGCGGAAATGGGGCCTCATCTCGCCTGGAGGGGAGAACCTCCTGGATTTTCTCGAGTTGCCGCAGGTGCTCTCGGCTTCCGATGGGGACCTAAGGGACACGCTCTAGTGCCCTCAGGAAAGGCCCGTCCCCATGCGAGTTGCTCGTGGGCCTCTAGCGATTCCTCTCCCGTCTATGCCGGGGCCTGAGACATTGTGTGGAGTCGGTGCTGGAACCTGAGGATTCCTCTCCAGTTCTGACATGGATCTTGGGGTACTTCTGGAGTCTCCCAGGGTGAGTCAGTCCTCGTCGCGAGTGTGGCGTGCACGTGCGCTTTCCTCCCGAGCTTTAGCAGCAGTGTCACGCTTCCCTTTGCGTGGATCCAGGGATCTGTGGCTTTCTCCAGTAGGCTTTCCCACGAGGCTTTCCCACTAGGCTTTTCACAGGGCCTCTCCCACGTGCCACCGAGGTCTGAGTCGATCCTCCGGCTTGAAGTCGAGGCATTGCGGCGGAAAACTGGTTTCCCTGGAATCGACTGAGACATCTGGGGGCTCTGGGAATGGGTGGCCACGACCCTGAGTTCCTCTCTCCTTTCCTGTGGAGAGCGCCTCTTCTTGAGATGGGACGGGAACGCCGGAATTCTTTCCCGACCTACGAAGGGAAAGGATCCCTCCCTCTCGAGCTATGAGGCTGAAACGGGGCTCTTCTGGTTGTGGGCGGGACTCTCGTGCTTCCTTTCGAGTGGAAACGGGTATGTCGGGGAACTTCTTTGAGTTGCAGCAATGGGTGTGAAGGGCCCTTTTGTAAGTTCCAGAGGTTAGGTGTGATTAGCCTCGAGATGCCTCAGCGCAAAATGGGTCTCATCTCGCCTGGAGGGGAGAACCTCCTGGATTTTCTCGAGTTGCGCCAGGTGCTCTCGACTTACGACGGGGACCTCAGGGACCCGCTTTGGTGGCCTCAGGAAAGGCCAGTCCCATGCGAGTTGCTCGGGAGGCCTCTCGTGATGTCTCTCCCTCTCCAATGCTGTCTTGGATCTTGACTGGCCTTTCCTGAGGCCACCAGAGCGGGTCCCTGCGGTCCCCATTGTAAGTCGAGAGCACCTGACCGCAACTGGAGAAAATCAAGGATGTTCTCCCCTCCAGGCAAAATGAAGCCTATTTCCGCTGACAACATCTCAAGGCTAAGCACACTTAAACCCTGGAACTTCCAAAGGGTCCATCACACCCTTGCTGCAAATCAAGAAGTTCCCCGACATACCCTGTCTGCACTTAAGAGGAAGCACGATAGTTCCGCCCACATCCAGAGGAGCCCCGTTTCCACCTCATAGCTCGAGAGGAGGGATCCTTTCCCTTCGAGGTCGGAAAGAATTCCCGGCGTTCTGTCGCATCTCAAGAGGAGGCGCTCTCCACAGGAAAGGCGAGAGAACTCCAGGGACATGCCCCATTCTCCGAGTCCCCAGATGTCTCAGTCCATTCCAGGGAAACCTGTTTCCCGCACTGACTCGACTTTCAAGCGAGGATCGACTCACACCACTGTGGCACGTGGGACAGCCTGTGGCAAAGCTCGTGGGAAAGCCTCGTGGGAAAGCCTCGAGGGAAAGCCACAGATACCTTGATCCACGAGATGGGAAGCGCGACACTGCTGCTACCGCTCGGGAGGAAAGCGCACGTGCATGACCCCACTCGAGCCGAGACTGACGCAAGCTTGGGAGACTCCAGAAGTACGCCAAGATCCATGTCAGCACTGGAGAGGAATCTCAGGTTCCGGTCCCGACTCCACAAAGTCTTAGGCCCCGGCATAGACGGGAGACGAATCCTGAGAGGCCCCCTAGCACCTCGCATGGGGACTGGCCTTTCCTGAGGTCACCAGAGCGGGTCCTGATGTCTCGTCGTAACTCGAGAGCACTGACGCAACTCGAGAAAATCCAGGAGGTTCTCCCTGCATGGCGAGATTGAGGCCCGTTTCCACTGAGGTGTCTCGAGGCTAATCACACGTGAATCTGGAACTTCAAAAGAGTCTTTCACAGTCATGCTGCAACTCAAGAAGTTCCCCGACATACCCGTCTCCACTCAAGAGGAAACACGAGGGTCCCGGCCACATCCAGAGGAGCTCCGTTTCCGGCTCGTAGCTCGAGATGAGGGATCACTTCCTAATGGTCGGGAAGAATTTCGGCATTCCATGCATCTCAAGAGGAGGCGCTCTCAAGGAAAGGGAGAGGAACTGCAGGGTCGTGCACCATTCAAGACTCCCCCAGATGTCTCAGTCCATTCCACAGGAACCTGTTTTCCCTGCACTGCCTCGGCTTTCACCCGAGGATCGATCACACCACGAGACACGTGGGACAGCTGTGGAGAGCCTCGTGGGAAAGACTCGAGGGAAAGTCACAGATCCCTTGGTCCACGCAAGCAGAAGCATGACACTGCTGCTACAGCATGGGAGGAAAGGGCACACTCATGCTCCCACTCGAGACGAGGCTGAATCCCTGGGGAGACTCCAGAGGTACCCAAGATCCATGTCAGCACTGGAAAGGAATCCTCAGGTTCCGCACCGACTGCACACAAGGTCTTAGGCCCGACATCGAAGGAGAGGAATCCCGAGAGGCCCCCGAGCAACTCGCATGGGGACTGGCCTTCTCAGGCCACCTAAGCGGGTCCTTGAGGTCCAGGTCGTAAGTCGAGAGCACCTGCCGCAACTCGAGAAAATCCAGGAGGTTCTCCCTCCAGGTGAGATGAGGCCATTTCCGCTGAGGCGTCTCGAGGCTAATCACACCTAAACTCTCGAACTTCAAGAGTCCTTCACACCTTGCTTCAACTCAAGAAGTTCCCCAACATACCATCGCCACTTGAGAGGAAGCAAAGAATCCGCCCATATCCAGTGGAGCCCCTTCTCTGCCTCATAGCTCGAGAGGAGGGATCTTTTCAGTGCGTAGTCGGAAAGAATTCCTGCATTCCCATCGCATCTCAAGAGGAGGCGCTCTCCACAGGACAGGCGAGAGGAATCCAGGGTCGTGCCACCATTCCCAGAGTCCCAAGATGTCTCAGTCCATTCCAGGGAAAACTGTTTTCCTGGCACTGCTCCACTTTCAGCCGAGGATCGACTCACACCACGGTTGCACGAGGGAAAGCCTGTGGGAAAGCCTCGTGGAAAGCGTTGTGGTAAACCCTCGAGGGAAAGCACTGATCCTTGATCCACACGAAGGGAAGCGTGACACTGCTGCTACAGCTCTGGAGGAAAGCACACGTGCAAGCCCGCAACTCGAGACGAGGACTGACTCCCTGGGGAGACTCCAGAAATACCCCAAATCCATGTCAGCACTGGAGAGGAATACTCAGGTTCCGGCACCGACACGACACAAGGTCTTAGGGCCCGGCTCGACGGGAGAGGAATTCCGAGAGGCCCCCTAGCACTCGCATGGGGACTGGACCTTTCCTGAGGCCACCAGAGCGGGTCCCTGAGGTCCCTGTCGTAAGTCGAGGACACCTGCCGCAACTCGAGAAAATCCAGGAGGTTCTCCCTTTCAGGGGAGATGAGGCCCATTTCCGCTGTGGCGTCACGAGGCTAATCACACCTAACCTCTGGAACTTCCAAAGGGTCCTTCACACCCTTGCTTCAACTCAAGAAGTTCCCCGAAATACCCGTCTCGACTCGAGAGGAAGCACGAGAGTCCAGCCCACATTCAGATGAGCCGTGTTTCCGGCTCCTAGCTCGAGAGGAAGGATCCTTTCCCTGCGTGTCCGGAAAGAATTCCCGGCGTTCCCGTCGCATCTAAGGAGGAGGTGCTCTAAACAGTAAAGGTGAGAGGAACTCCAGGTCGTGCCACCATTCCCAGAATCCCCCAGATGTCTCAGTCCATTCCAGGGAAACCTGTTTTCCCTGCACTGCCTCGACTTTCAATCCGAGGATAGAGTCACACCACGGTGGCACGTGGGAGAGCCCTGTGGGAAAGCCTCGAGGGAAAGCCTCGTGGAAAGCCTCGAGGTAAAGCCACAGATCCCTTGATCCACGTGAAGGGAAGCGTGACACTGCTGATACAGCTTGGGAGGTAAGCGCACGTGCATGACCCCACTCGAGACGAGGACTGACTCCCAGGGGAGACTCCAGAAGTACCCCAAGATCCATGTCAGCACTGGAGAGAAATCCTCAGGTTCCAGCACCGATCCACACAAGGTCTTAGGCCCTGGCATCAACGGCAGAGCAATACCGAGAGGCCCCCGAGCAACTCGCATGGGGACTGGCCTTTCCTGAGGACACCAGAGCGAGTCCCTGAAGCCCCGTTGTAAGTCGAGGGCACCTGCCGCAACTCGAGAAAATCCAGGAGTTTCTCCCCTCTAAGCGAGATGATGCCCATTTCCACAGAGGCGTCTCGAGGGTAATCACATCTAACCTCTGGAACTTCCAAAGGATCCTTCACACCCTTGCTGCAACTCAAGAAGTTCCCCGACATACCCGTCTCCACTCGAGAGGAATCAGGAGAGTCCCTCCCTCATCCAGAGGAGCCCCGTTTCCGCCTCCTAGCTCGAGAGCAGGGATCCATTACCTGCGTGGTGGGGAAAGAATTACCGGCGTTCCCGTCGCAACTCAAGAGGAGGGGCTCTCCACCGGAAGGGCGAGAGGTACTCCAGGGTCTTGCCACCATTCCCAGAGTCCCCCAGATGTCTCAGTCCATTCCAGGGAAACCTGTTTTCCCTGCACTGCCACGACTTTCAAGCCGAGGATCGACTCACACCACGGTGGCATGTGGGACAGCCCTGTGGGAAAGCCTCGTGGGCAAGCCTCGAGGGAAAGCCACAGATCCATTGATCCACGGGAAGGGAAGCGTGACACTGCTGCTACAGCTCGAGAGGAAATCGCACGTGAATGTCCCAATTCGAGACGAATACTGACTCCCCTGTGGAGACTCCAAAAGTACCCCAAATCCATGTCAGACTGGAGAGGAATCCTCAGGTTCCGGCAGAGATTCCACACAAGGTCTTAGGCCCCGGCATCGACGGGAGAGGAATACCGAGAGGCCCCAGAGCTACTCGCATGGGGACTGGCCTTTCCTGAGGCCACCATAGCGGGTTCCTGAGGTCTCCGTCATATGTTGAGAGCACCTGCCACAACTCGAGAAAATCCAGGAGGTTCTCCGCTCCAGGCGAGATGAGGCCCATTTCCGCTGAGGCGTCTCGAGGCTAATCACACCTAACCTCTGGAACTTACAAAGGGTCCTTCACACCCTTGCTGCAACTCAAGAAGTTCCCCGACATACCCGTCTCCGCTCGAGAGGAATCACGAGAGTCCCGCCCTCATCCAGAGAAGCCCCGTTTCCGCCTCCCAGCTCGAGAGGAGGATTCCTTTCCCTGCCTGGTCGGGAAAGAATTCCCGGCGTTCCCGTCGCATCTCAAGAAGAGGCGCTCTCCACAGGAAAGGCGAGAGGAACTCCAGGGTCGTGCCACCATTCCCAGAGTCCCCCAGATGTCTCAGTTCATACCAGGGAAACCTGCTTTCCCTGTATTGCCTCGACATTCAAGCCGAGGATTGACTCACACCACGGTGGCACGTGGGACAGCCTTGTGGGAGAGCCTCGTGGGAAAGCCTCGTTGGAAAGCCTCGAGGGAAAGCCAGAGATCCCTTGATCCATGGGAAGGGAAGCGTGACACTGCGGCTACAGCTGGGGAAGAAAGTGCACGTCCATGCCCCTACTGGAGACGAAAACTGACTCCCCTGGGGAGACTTCAGAAGTACCCCAAGATCCATGTCAGCACTGGAGAGGAATCCTCAGGTTCTGGCACCGACTCCACACAAGGTTTTAGGTCCCGACATCGACGGGAGAGGAATACCGAGAGGCCCCCGAACATCTCGCATGGGGACTGGCCTTTCCTGAGGCCACCAGAGCGGGTCCCTGAGGTCCCCGTCGTAAGTCGAGAGCACCTGCCGCAACTCGAGAAAATCCAGGAGGTTCTCCCCTCCAGGCGAGATGAGGCCCATTTCCGCTGAGGCGTCTCGAGGCGATTCACACCTAACCCTCTGGAACTTCCAAAGGGTCCTTCACACCCTTGCTGCAACTAAAGAAGTTCCCCGACATATCCGTCTCGACTCGAGAGGAAGCACGACAGTCCCGCCACATGCAGAGCAGCCCCGTTTCCGCCTCCTAGCTCGAGAGGAGGGATCCTTTCCCTGCGTGATCTGTAAAGAATTCCCGGCGTTCCCATCGCATCTCAAGAGGAGGCGCTCTTGACATGAAAGGCGAGAGGAACTCCAGGGTCGTGCCACCATTCCCAGAGTCCCCCAGATGTCTCAGTCCATTCCAGGGAAACCTGTTTTCCCTGCACTGCCTCGACTTTCAAGCCGAGGATCGACACACACCACGGTGGCATGTAGGACAGCCCTGTGGGAGAGCCTCGTGGGAAAGCCTCGTGGGAAAGCCTCGAGGGAAAGCCACAGATCCCTTAATCCACGTGAAGGGAAGCGTGACACTGCTGCTAAAGCTCGGGAGGAAAGCGCACGTGCAGGCCTCAACTCGAGACGAGGACTGAATCCCCTGGAGATACTCCAGAAGTGCCCCAAGGTCCATGTCAGCACTGGGGAGGAATGCTCAGGTTCCCGGTACCGACTCCACACAAGGTCTTAGGCCCGGCATCGACGGGAGAGGAATCCCGAGAGGCCCCGAGCAACTCGCATGGGGACTGCCCTTTCCTGAGGCCACCAGAGCGGGTCCCTGAGGTCCCCGTCGTAAGTCGAGAGCACCTGCCGCAACTCGAGAAAATCCAGGAGGTTCTCCCCTCCAGGCGAGATGAGCCCCATTTCCGCTGAGGCGTCTCGAGGCTAATCACACCTAACCTCTGGAACTAACAAAGGGGTCCTTCACACCCTTGCTGCAACTCAAGAAGTTCCCCGACATACCTGTCTCCACTCGAGAGGAATCAGGAGAGTCCCTCCCTCATCCAGAGGAGCCCCGTTTCCGCCTCCTAGCTCGAGAGCAGGGATCCTTTCCCTGCGTGGTCGGGAAAGAATTCCCGGCGTTCCCGTCGCATCTCAAGGGGAGGGGCTCTCCACAGGAAGGGCGAGAGTACTCCAGGGTCGTGCCACCATTCCCAGAGTCCCCAGATATTTCAGTCCATTCCAGGGAAACCTGTTTTCCCTGCACTGCCACGACTTTCAAGCCGAGGATCGACTCACACCATGGTGGCACGTGGACAGCCCTGTGCGAAAGCCTCGTGGGCAAGCCTCGAGGGAAAGCCACAGATCCCTTGATCCCCGCGAAGGGAAGCGTGACACTGCTGCTACAGCTCGGGAGGAAAGGGCACGTGCATGCC